>NW_009713293.1:48042-96796 GCF_000703405.1 Apaloderma vittatum | reverse complement strand
AGGTTTTTTTTTGATCCCCCCCCCCCCCCCCCACCCCCATCTCTCCTGTGGTAATCTTAACAATAGGCATTCTACATGTTCTCTGAATGTCTGCAAAGGCCTTTCCTGAAGAAATTACTCAACTAAAACAGATATTATAGTTCTTATGGTATATGTCTAGCCTTCTATTCAGTTTAAATAATCTAGATTGCTTTTGAGTTGTTACAAAAAGTTATTAAAGGGTATGGTTTGGTTTACCACGTATAAATCGAAGTTGTATATGAACAGATAGGAATAAATTCTAACTGCACTGGATGTCCAAACTGAAATAAATTAATTCAATAGTTTAAGAATTCTGTTGAAAATTATTCATTGTCCTCACCCCAGCAAAGGGATAGCTTCTGATAGGGAAAGTAATGGAAATTTCTAGATTAATGGTAAATAGAACAGCCACTGTTTTATAATATAATGCTCCATATGCTTAAAAAAGAAGTATAGAAATATACAGATTCTGGCCAGAAAAGTTGTAATGGATCTTCAATTACAGCATCACTTCAATATCCACTGAAGATCAGTGCTATTTGGAAAGTTAACTTAACCTTCAGCAGTGTAAATATCTATTAATACTTTATCAGAGGTTGAAAATCTGACTGAAGGGCCTTTTAAAAAAATAATCAGGAATGCAAAGGAATAATGCATGATAGCACGTTCAGTCACCTTTGGTCTTTCCCATTTTAATATTTGTTTCTCTATATTTATGATTTTTTTTCTTTTTTTTTTTGTTTCCATAATACTGATAAATTTCCCCCTCACAATTAACTTTCTTAAAGAGAGCTATTTGAATTTCCCGTGCCTTTGGAGTGCCTTATTAAACATTTTTATAATTGGCTTCCAAAATGTCAATGTATAGTTGACACTTACAAATTCCATTTTACACCAGAATTCAAAAATCATTGGCTTTTGCTATAAACAAAACAAGGCCTCGCATTCAAATCCTGTATAGCCAAATCCTACATTTTAGCTTGGCACACCAACCTTTGACCTTCGTATCTTGTCTCTAAGGAAGTTTTCATGGGTAAGTGTAATTTCCATCAGCAATATATACTCGTTAGATTAGCATTTTGCCATAATTGTTACTGATTTCCATGGAGCAATACATCAGGTTCATTTTTCAGGATGTTGATTCAGTGGTATATATTTGGAATTGTCTTGGCCTGGTGATGATGTGGGGATGGAGTGTATGGGGGATTAAATGCTTACGTTTGGTGGTTATATGAGAGTTTCACATTGTTAAGATGTAATTTAAATAGACAAAGTAAAAATAGAATTCTATGCCTTTTTTAACAAGGACAAATTAAATGATTCATCTGCAAATTGCATGTCCCCAAAGTAAGTGAAGGAAGAAGTTATGTTCTGTGAATAAATAGATTCAATGTGGGTTACAAAGTCTTTTTTATCAAAGGCAAATTGCTGAAATAGAAAAAATTTTCCCTGATAAGCTACATGATGACCACATTTGAAATTACACTTTGTGAAATATTTTTTTGCAAAATTCTTTACATGAACCCTGGTAATTCTCATTCCAGCTTAATTAATCACTGTCCTTCAGTAGATCACAGAGTTTTCCTGGCTAGCTTTCGTCACTGGATGATTCTTCATATGGCCATTCCCTGTGAGATAGCAGCAGCTGCAGCGGGTTGTGGAGCTAGAAGGCTGCCTGGTATACCCTCCTTAAAGCCAAGGGACAGTGTAGTGGAGTTCCGCACCGTGGTGTACGCATGTTCCACTACCTAGTTTTAAAGATTACATACTAGTCCGAAATCCTGTGATGTTAGTTAACACCTACTCCTTCATTCATCACTGTTAAAGTTAAAATGAAGTACTCATAGGCAGTATGGTGTATATATATATATAGACATATTTACACAGAAGTAGGAAGATAAGTAGGCCTGTATCTGCCTTGGATTTTTATTAATTCCCAAGGTCACTTGGCTGAAGATTGAGTTTTTATGCTTCCTTATGCCTTAAATGTCACATCTTTATTTTGCTTTCATAGATTGCAGACCCATGCTTGGTTTTGTATCTCAACTCCATTTTTGATGGTTACTCAGTTATCCCTATCATTGCCTCTTCCATACCTCTCTGCACAACATGATGATAACGTGACCAGTTTTGCACGAATACAGTCATTTGATTTTGAAGGATATTATATCTAATTTAAAGAGGCAATGAGAGGTTTAAAGCCATTTTTAGTACGCTAACTTTGAATGAACCACCATGAAAACAGTGAGGACAAGACAGCAGAAATATCATCAAAATGTGTTTATCTGAACTACTTAGTATTTTTTTCTGTTAGCAGTTCCAAAAACTGGAAAGATAAATATTCTGATAGGTTAGAGAATTTATTGTGGGTTTTGTAATATATAATGAGACAGGGATGACAACTATTTTCAACTAATTCAGTTAAGACCTACTTTCAGTTAACATCTACTTTCAAAACCACTTCCTAATGGTGAGAGAGTATATTTCCCTCACAACGTTTGTTCTTGTGGGTCTTGCTCTGAAGTGCTTTTGTTCTTTCATGTACTTACTGAGGTAAGCAGCTGTTTGCGACCCTTAAGAAACAGAGATTGAAACATTATTTTACAGGAAAGCAGGAGAGATTCTCTTCCCATGAAATGAAAAGTGAAGTTTGTACATTTTAACTGTCTTGAGGGACTATTTCCCGTTCTCTCTCATCTGTGTCATTGTAGTAACCATTTAATGTTATAATAACACAATACAATATGACAACCATAAAGTCTTAACAACAGGCTTCATTTTGCTCTGCCTTCTCTAAGGCTGCAAAGGTGGCAAATGAAGATAAGGCTGTGGAGGCCTTAGCCATGCTTCAAATTTTCATGGAGGCTGGATTATGACCAATTTTTATACAGATTTTACATCAGTTAAATTATTTTATATAGGATAATGATATTTTTTCCCAATGGAATTTTATAGCGTTAGTACATATGCAGTTCCATCAGCCTGCAATAGCTTTGGCGACAACATTGAAAAATATTGTCTCTTCTTACAGCTGTATTGGTCCAGTTTCTAATACTGGTATATCTACATTTCCATTTTAGCTAAGCATGGCTTAAAGTGTATAGGTGATATTAAAGGGATCAAACTTTGTATGTAAACAGAACCAGAGTATTTTTTCAGGAAAGGTAATTTTCACTCGTAACGGTTGCAGCATTTCTTTGCCAGAAGAGCTCACTCCATGAAGAAACAGCCAGGCAAGTTCTGCATCCTCAGAAATAGGGTAGTTCTGCTCCCTCCAGCTCACTAGATACCTCTCTGGGTCCTGATAATGCTATATACTTTTTCACTCCCTCTAGCCACATTTAAAGGCTGAACCAAAATGGAACCCTGAAGATAGCTTGAAATGATGATAAATTACTTCAGTCTGATTTAATTCATTTAGAGATGAATAATATGCAAGATCTTATTTTAATTAAAAAACATTTTCTTTTTTCTTTTTTTTTTTTTTATTTTTCCCCCCAAATCTGTTAAGAAAACAAGGAGGATATAATTTCTGTTCTGAAGATGCATTCATTAATATATTTAAGCAAATCTCTTTTACATTTTTCCTCATTAATCCTAAGCAACCTTAATAGCTTTCCAGCTTTTCCAGCTACTCCGAAATAATTCTGTGGCCTGGACAGCACAGCAACACAAGTGTATGAGTAGAACAGTGCATGGATATCTTTTCTTGTTTGCCTGTCTTTAGAGAAAGCATGTATGTGTCCATAAAGTCATAATTTTATTGAAGTGCCATTTAAATATCACTGAAGGACTTGGACTTCTTACAGAATGGTGAAATTCATTCCCTGTACACAACTACTGGTATTGCAAAAGTGGCAGTAAATTGTCAGAGCTATATTTGTAGTCTGACAATATTTTCCAGAAGTGGCAAGATCTCTCCATAGACTTGCGCTGTAATCTACATGAAGAGAAGGACAAGAAGAAGCAGGTGGAAACTTCTACTTTCTTCCTGCATCCACAAGCTGGAGTACGACAGGCACACACTTTTAGCGCTATACATATTGACAGATTGAAGTACAATGTTTAGCCTATGTATATATGACAGAGTTATAATGGAAATATAGCCACTTAGGAGAATATTTTATATGATAATGATGGAGAGTGCAGTATCTTTCTAATGTTCTCTGATGTCTATATTTTCTCTTTAACTGACACAAACTGTAGAAAAAAATCAAAACTCAAGCTATTTCATGCACCTTCTTTTACTCTGAGCACTGCTGTGAAGATGAGTAGATCAGTCCCTGTAGACACGCAAGAATTAATGAAACAACAATATTGATTAACAAGAGTTTAATAAAGCTTTATTGCAACAAAAAGTCTTCATTAAGAAACTTCAAAGAAAGAAAGGATACATGTACAGTGTCTGTTAATTACCGTGGTATTACGATGTCTGGAGTGAAAAGCATCTGCTGCTGTATTATTGCTTAACGGATTTAAAGATAAAGAGTGAGTGAGAATATGGCATACCATAGAGTATTTTGTGGGAAATAATGTGAAATATGATTAGCATACTGAAATAAGGGCATAGTATTCCACATAGTGCCCTTCATGCACTCCCTTGCTTATCCATACCAATGAAAGAACATACAAAAGAGTGCATTCTCAGCATCAGTGTTTTTTGACATCAGTCTGTGTTCACATGAGTAGGCCCATTGACTTAATGGGCCTATTCATGTCAAAAAAGATTTCTCATGTGACCGTGGTTTTCAGGGTTGTTCTCAGGTTCTAAAAGAGACCTTTATAGCAGTGCAAATCACTAAGTAAGAGAACTATATGTTGTTTCTTAATACACAAGTCTTTGATTTCAGCAATTTGGTAATCTGAGCCAGGTTGAAACTAATTACTTCAGGCTTATTTAGGACAAAAATATGTAGGTGGTAAAGAATGCCCATGAACATGAGTGACTGAGCTCTTTGAAAATGCACTTGCCCTCCTTTTCCTTATAAATGAGATTCAGGTGTAATTATTGTTTCCTAATACAATTAATCTTCATGACAAATGACCCACATTAATGTACAGAGAATAATTTGTAATTGACTTCTTTCTTGTAGTGGCTCGATGTTTCTGTCAGATTGAAGAGAGGCAGGAAGTGCACAAAGTTACAGTATCCAGGGATATTCCACAGAAATGCTTTCTGAACAGTGTGAAAAAAGAAGGAAGAATGGGGATCTTAAACTGCATATTCCAGAGGACTATTTACAAACTTTGATGTTTCTGACCTGTCCTCCGATGTTCAGCTTGTCTTAAGTAGTAAATTAAGTGTTTTTAATTTACTTTGAAATATTCCTTCACCTAATGGTAAAGCTGACAACTTTTTGGTAAGTTTTAAGAATATAAAATTAAAACTTCAGAAACACACTGTAAATCTAGATTTCCAAAACTTGATGTTATAGATCTAACTCATCAAATCCACACTGTTGAAGTGAAAGTCAGCATCAATGGAAGCCAACAGAAAGACTCCATAGATTTAGTAGGCTTTTTGTTATTCACTAACAATCCTGGCTAATTAAACCCTTTGGTAGTAAAACAAAGATCCCATTAGCAGCATTGCAATTTCAAAGAGTGTAAAGTTAGATATTTACTCTCGTGTCTGGCATTTGTTAGCTTGTTTTTTTCTTAAGTAGTGACTCAGCTCAGAGTCCAGCTCATTATATTCAATAACAGAAATGAGGGAGAGGAACCATAAGCAGTGAATATTTTTTTTCCCCTGAAACCAACAAATATGCATGTATAATATTCTGTCTGACACAGTAGGAGATAGTTTATTTTTTGTGAAAAATTAGGAGTAGCACTTTACTTTAAAAATCATGTTAGGATAATGTCCATTACAATTTTATTTTCTAGTAGGTTCTTTAGATTATATTGTGTGTCTAAATACCTTTGCATACCTCATTGGATATATTTGGTCTCTTCTTCATATCTGGACTTTAGCGGTAAAATTTTAGTGGGCAGGATTTTAAAGCAGAAATGTTATGTGAATTTAAAGCAGAAATGTTATGTGTTATGCTTCTTGCCGTAACACAAGCATGCTATAAAGATTTCATAGTCTCAGTGTTTCTGGAGATTTCATAGTGTCAAAGTTTCTGGACAGATTCCCAGTTTTAGAAAGAGAGAAGCTGACCAACACTTTGCCAGTGGTAACAGAAGCCTTTAATCAGAGTCTGGAAAGTTAATTCTCTGTAAAAGCATCTGGATGCTTTTCCTGCCTTGTAGTCATCTTCATTTGAGGTGCTTTGTGCTTTACTCGTGGGTCCTATCATAAACAGAAGTTAAAAAACGAAAAGCAAAAGCAAACCTGCTGCCATCAGCAGAAGACAACAGATGCCTTGGTGGGAAATGAGTTTAAAACCAAAAATTAATACAATGAATGGTAGGGCTACAATATGTGGAGTACAGAGTGAATTAAAAAGGGGAAATTGCTCTTTCTACTGAGCAAGCATTTTGGCATATTTTTATTCATGCATTTGGTAACACTGTTATCCTAACATTGTTCTGCCTGTAAAGCTTTTCCAACCATAATATACAAGAGCTTTGTTTTTCCCTTCGCTGTGATGACTCTGTCCTTTGGCATTTTTCATAGCTTGACATGAGGCAGTAATGGTTCTATTAGCTGCACTGTATCTGCTGAGCTTGCTGTTTTCAGGGGACATGTCATCACCAGTGCCTTTCTGCAGTTTCCTTATTAGCATGTGCCCTTTACTGACTCTGCAGGAGCTATCACCTAGAATTAAATATTTTCTGCTAGACCTGTCCTTACTCTGTGCAAAATGATTACAATCCATTACGCCACCCTTTTGCTGACAGCCAGATACTACGGAGATTGCAATAAAATTGCTCTACATTTAAGTGTGATACCAGCTTACTGCACTGAGTATTGACAAAAAGAAATGTTGGAAAAAGAATACTTTCAGTTCAGTAACTGGTGATGAAATTTTGAGAAAAAAATGTGGGTACTTATTAAAGTGATCGTATCAGGTATGCTGTAACAGTTGTGATAACCATAATAGTGAACAATGTAAAGCATTGCCATACTTTTTGCTTCATGAAGATTGCTAATAAGGTGAAGAGTAGCATAGACCTTTTGAAGATACAGAAGATTTGTAAAGGAAAACAAAAGCTGTGAAATTATTAATATTTGATTTTGTCTTTAACACAAAAACCAAATTAAGTATTCTTCAGCATTACTTAATGCAATATCTTTACATGTCAAAAAACTCTATGTGCAGACTGTTGTTTTCATTGGAGAAAGGAGAAACACCATAGTTGTCACTGTTGATTTGAATGTAAAGATGTCCTTTCTTTTGGGACACATTTGTCTTCCTTTCAAGACTTATTCCAATAGAACCTCAAAAGTCTCATTGTACATTTACCTTTATTTTTACCGAAATACCACCTCCAGCATTGTAGATTTTGGTGTGAGTTACTCCCAGTGGGTGTAATGCTCTTGCTGCAGCTTCTTGGGTGCTGTTAGGAAGTTTTACTGTGTACATAAGAGTAGATGGCTAGACTCTACTTAGGTAGGTGCTTTCTGTTTGGATATTTGCTTATAAAAATTTTATTCCTTAAGTAAAATATTGCTTGAACTTAAAGCCTCCTTTATCTCTACACTGCCTTGTAGGCCGGGCTGTGCTTACACGTTGTAGTAAAGTCCTCTTTGTCTGTAGAGGTCTAAGGACCTATTTTGTAATCCTGACTTGCTTTTATGAGCATGTTGCTTTGTTTTATCTCCATCTTCCACTAAGCGAAACCATTGTCTCAGTCCTGCTATTTTTGAATAACAACACTTCATAGATATAATAAAGAAAATTCCCTATCATGACAAATTTACCATATAAACATAACAATACATTCCTAACTTGTATTTTATACAATGCTTTAAATTTTTAGACTTTAGAACCACTTTCCTGTAACATCCACGTGTTTTTTCATGTTTTGCACATGACCCTGCATGCGCCACAAGGAAAGATAGATCACTGTCACATTAAAATTTGCATGCCTGCTTCATAAAAGTCATGTGCTCCATTTACATGGGATGATCAGCTACAGAGGCATATATTGTGTAATACATCATTTCAAAATTAATATCTATTTTGGAGAACACCTGTCTTACTGTCACATTGCAGCTTATGTATGAAGTGTCTGAAGCAAAGAAAAGGACTGATCTGAATAGGTCTTCATAGGATATGAAGATGTTTAAAAGATGTTTTCACCACTGCATTTTTATATCTAAAAATAAAAGAACTGCTATTTTAGAGATTTGCTGAATTAGAAAAGATAATTTAATGCATGTGTTTTCTGTCAACCCCCTTAGCATATGGAGATTGTCTCAGGAGTCACTTTTCTTTAGGCTGTGCTTCTGATTTCATGGGGTTACAAAGTCTTATTTCCTTAATTGCTCCTGAAAGTTGATTTATTTGTTGTTGAAACCACAGAACTAATAATCTCTTTATATTACAATTTAAGAAGGAAAAAGAAAAGAAAAAAGGAGACTTAAACTTCACAGTGTCATGTCTATTCTTCTGGGTACAGAGTATTTTTCAAAGTCACACCCTGTATCCTATATTCACAATTAAATAGTGCTGAAATTAGGCTGAAAACAAGTTAGTCATGCCTAACACGATTGGGCTGTGAAAATAGGTTCACAGCAAGACTACTGGACATGCAGTTATGTCATAGGCATCTTAAACTAGCTCAAATATGGCTTCCTCATAGGCCTCATGTCAGTGATGAGATCTGTACTGGAGCAGGATAATCTGAATCATTCAGAGAAAGCTGATCAGCAACTATTCATTAAACCAATGTTAACAACTGCTCTGGGACCACCCTGATGCTCAGAAAGCTCTCCACTCTGAACAGCAACACCCGTGAAAAAGCCTCTGAGGAACTGTTGTTATCTCCTACCCATGAAATATATAGCCAGAGCTCTGCGTGACCACTGAATATGTACTAGGTAGCACTTGACTGTATGGGCATATTGAATATAGTCTGTAAGGTTCTTTGTCTATGGTACAGTATGAGAACTAGGATCTAGTATCACTGAAGACCATGCAAAAATGCAATTAAACTCACGGATTGTATATGCAAACACTGTGGGTAATATACTTGGAAAGTCTTAGTGTGTGAACTAGGATTTCATACCCTTTTCGCCAAACATTTCTGTAGGTCTAGGGTCTGTATGAGCCAGTCTCTCATATGTGAAGTGATGTGAACACTTTGAGCTAACTCTGCCTGCAGGCAGACACTGACAGAAGTTGGGAGCTGCTTTCCCCTTATGCTTTCTGGCAGCTACCAACACATGCCTTCCAAGTGTGTGGGAATATACATGTAAGTGTGTATTTATTTATTTAATTTTAGCTGCACTTGTTTTGTAGACCATTTGCTAATATATGAACTAGCAGTTATCTATAGAGCAAGGGTAGAGTAAAAATGCCTTAGTGAAATCTGATGTAAGTATAAAAGTGGGCATGTATTATATATTATGTCCCAAATGATTTATTTTGTTGGGTGAAACAGTGAAATATGTTCTCCATATTGAACAACTATAGAGAAATACATTATTAAGATATTCTGGGAACTAAGGTCCTAAGGGCCTCAATCAATTGAGCTTCAAGTTCTTACTTTGCTGAAGTGAGAGCATGGACAAAATATATACCAACGAAAAAGGCCAGTGGGGCTGGAATAAGGACTAGTGTTTATAGCTAACTTACACATGGAGATTGTGTGAGCATATGGGTCCAGCATTTTCTGATTCAAACATGTCAGTCAAACACGACTGTCCAAATCAGGGAACTCCAAAAGAGCTATGTAAATGCCCCCAGTTATTTCTGTCAAGGTGCCAGTATATGGTGTATTTTCTTGTTGTTGTGATAGATTCACAAGAACAGAAATGGTTGACAAGTCCTGTCCTTATTAGATATTAAATTTTTAGCTCCACGTTTATGTTACCATTCATAGATTTTATATATATATATATATAAACACATAGATTAATAGATAGTTTTTGTATGTCTATCCAATTAGAAAGTGTTTTGATGATGAGTGGAAGGTTCTGCTTGTATACAGTGTGTCCATTGTCTATAGGTCCGAAAGAGAAGGCCCGCTTTTGAAAATATTTCCTTTATTTTCCTGCTTCATATGTGTGGATAGATTCTTTCTATTCAGAATTTCTCATCTTTTATAGATTCTTTTCTGCTGAGCTGTATCTTTCATTTAGACTAAAGAAATTGAGTGGCATTTAAACAGGAAGTGAAATGAAGTATGTTCTAATGACTAAAAAGTAACACAGAAAACAATGAATTTTAGAAAACAGGTTTTGTTTGCAGATAATTTGGATCCTAAATATTTGAGTTATTATTGTGCGTGATATAAGGTCCAAACCTTATAACAAGTAGCAGCTTTATTGTTACAATTTTGAAATAGTGAATGTTCTGAAATAGTGAATATTTCTAGACCTAAGAAAAGGAATTTCTCTTTTTAGAGAATGTGAAAATAAAAATAAAAAGCAGCAATATGTATGTGTGCATAATCTACATACTTATGTGCATTAGAGCTTAAAGTATGCCATTTGCTTTATGTTATTTAGACAAATAAACAAAACCTTTATGCATTTCCATTTGCAGTTTTAATTAATTCGTAAATACCAGGGAACAAGCAGAAGGGTATTTAGAAATCCAGATTTTTGTAATACGTTTTTTTTGTATACAAAACACGTTCCACATCTTTTAGTACTTTGCAGCATCACATTGTATGAAAGAAAATGCAAAGGAAAGGGAGTTCTAGTAATGCTGAGTTATTCACAGAAGAGAGAGCAGAGCGTAATTAGCTTGTCTTTCGCAGGGCATTCGACAGCAAGGGAGCTGTTTGGTGGCTACTGTGTATCTGTCACTGCCAGTATTGGCCCTAGTTCAAAGAGCTCTAACACAGGAGTAAGCAAAGCAAGACAGACAGTTTATTAATGTGTTTTTCACTGTGTTTTGAAGTCACTCTTAACATGTGAAGGAGTTGCCTTAATAACTTTTATTTCTTTTTCTTAAAGCATATCAAAGGCAAAACATTAAAACC
This sequence comes from Apaloderma vittatum, assembly GCF_000703405.1. Taxonomy (NCBI): domain Eukaryota; kingdom Metazoa; phylum Chordata; class Aves; order Trogoniformes; family Trogonidae; genus Apaloderma; species Apaloderma vittatum. The sequence goes on along the minus strand of NW_009713293.1, from coordinate 85,672 downwards.
GAGGAAAATAAAATACAGGCTGTCATGCAAAAGATGATTTGTCATTTCTGCAACCAGCTTTGCATTTTCCATTTTGCTAATATGTCTACCTCCTCAGTAAAACCTGCTCTGTAAATTCTGTTGATTTATAAGGGATTTTAGTACATTTATATATATGTCCAGTTGATCCATGAGCTGATAGAAAATAGTGATTTTAAAAGACTGACCTTGAACTTATCTGTGCGAGACAGCATTTTGTTATCTCAGTGTTACCTCAGTTGGAGTATGCTATTAATGTGTACATGGAGCTTTTTCTTGTGTGCTGGTAGTGTGAATGACGGACATATGCAACTGAACATACTGCAGTGAAAGTGTGGACTTTTTTGTAGTGAAGCCTGGCTTAACTCATAGACAACAGAAATAGTTGTCTTTCCACTATACGAATTAGAACTAAAGCACAAATTCAGCGGTTACAATTGAAAAGGTTAATATTCTCGATGTCCTTTGAAAATTGTAACTGGTTTCTGCAGTTGGTAGGAGTGGTGGGTGAACTGGTCTGTTGTGACGTTAATGTGTTGTCATGGGATTACATTATCTGTGTACTTACACCACAGATAATAAAAACATGGCTAGTATGCCCATTTTTATAGCTCCATTTTTAAGTAAGCTTCAAAAGTTCTCAGTGTTTTACTTCAGTGCTTCTTGGAGCTGATTGTATCTGACATACTTTAGGCACACTGGGTTCATCTGCCTCAGCACACTGGAATGTTCTTGGCTACTTGACATAAATGTAAAATCTTTGAAGTGCAGAAACCAGAATTCAGTGCAATCTATATTGCAGGGAAAGGCAATCAGAGAGGAAAGCCTTCCATTGCTTTTAAATGTTTTGGAAATTTTCAGTGGGAGTCTATAGCATTCTTCAAGTAGAATGTCAATTTTGTGGTAAAGAAAGATGAGCCAAAAAAAAAGGTATAAAAGAGAAAAAAAATCCCAGAGGAGACTTTACATTCATCTTGATTAGGTGAATGCAGACATAATTGAAGTGCTGTTGTTACTGGTGGCTGCCTGCAATGAAAAGTTATGCTCTTGCAGCTTCCTGCAAGGACACGAGAGTCGTTTGGTTTGACATTAGACAGCATCAAGAAGAGGCAGGAATGTGGAGAGTGGAAGAGTAATTGAAGTGAGCTTTTTCGTATTTAAGCAAATTTTTTTAAGACTGGTGATCAATGTATTTAACAGGATGAGTAACTGGATGACTTGAAAAATATACCCTAACTTGTGTTTTCATTTGCTTCACATCTATGTGCTTTAGTATTTTTAAAAGTTTTGAAAGAATATGTATTTAGTATTTTAAAAGCCAGAATATTTAATTATGCTGTGAAAACCTAGAAGCAATTATGAATACAGATAATTTTAAAGAAATGAAAATAAAAGTGTTTTTGTTTGAAAATGTTTACTTTATTAAGAAATCATTCAGATTCCTTTAAGATAGATTTTAAGTTTGAAACTTTCAACTATTTCTATTCTCTTTAGAAGCTGTTTCCAAACATTTTTTTTGTTTGTTTATGTGACTTTTACATGTGACCTAGTACACCAAAATATTGTTGGTGTATAATTATTATCTAAAATAAACAATTGTTTTTACCAGCAAATAGCTGAATAAGACAAGCAAAAATAAAGCAAAAATCTAATATCTACATAAAAATGTCTCTTTACTTGATCCACCAACTAACGTTTACTTAAATTTGAACCATTTTCTACTTATTTCTAACAACTTTTTTTTTTTTTAAACAAGCCCTCAGTGTATTGCACCCAATAAGTAGCAGCAATTAAGGACACTTAAAAATTGACAAAGCCAAATTCTATTTAATTCCTAATTTAAAAGCATAGAGAACAGAAAAATTAATCATAAGATGGAAATGAAAGAAGTTAAAACCTCACATACTTTCATGTCACATGTTGACAACATCTTTTGACTTCTGAAGGAAAAAATACAAAACTTGGGCCGGTTAGCTCAGTGGTTTGAGCACGGTGCTGGCAACAAGGATCAACACCGAGGTCGTGAGTTCGATTCCCGCTCGGTCCCCATGTCTTGCCAGGTCTAGTCGAGAGGTGGCGTCCCTGCCCAAAACAGGGAGGTTGGACTAGATGATCTCTAAGGTCCCTTCCAGCCAAGGCCATTCTGTGATATAAGTAGCTTCATTAACAACCATTAGCTGAAAATATCAATGTGGAACTTACTTTTATATATATTTACAACAGATAGTAGTATTTGTGACAGGCAAATCTTTTGCATCCTCAGGAACTTAGTATAGTAAAAATAATCATATAAAGGTGCTTACCATAAAACGCTTGGCTTTGTCTGTAGTGAGCTGTTAATTTAATTTCTCCCCTGCCCTCTAAAAAAACCCTCGTGTGTGATCAAACTTACTATTTTATGGTACTGAATTTTAATCTGGAAATATTACACTCTAATGGAACCAAGAAGATCCAGCATGTCTGAAAGAATTACTGCAGATGATCTTTCACAATAATCTCAGCTGTTGGAATTTTTGTGTCTCTAAGTACTGAGAAAAATTGAAGGACTTTGAAAACGTGACCTTTTCCAAGTTATTGTCCCTAGTACCACCAGTGAAAACAATGCCTAATCATATACTGAGCATAGGAGAGAGCATGTAAATTGTGAGTGATCTTTCATTCCTAGGATTAATCAGTGCTAAAACTTGAATTTCAGGGCATTATTTCAGTTGACAGAGAAAGTTTTTGCATGTAATCTCTCAAATAATTATGAATAAAAGATTTATTATTGTAGATACAAGGTTATTCTTCCAAAGACTCAGTAAACAACTAATATGTTTCAAATCTGCAACTCCATTATCTGAGCTATGCTGAATTGAGCTGAGCTGTGGTGCTCAGCAGTGGCTACTGCTGTAAATAAATATTAGCATGTATATATAGTTTTCGTAAAGATCAAGGTCAGTCATTCTTACTATTCATTAATGGAAAATTTTAATATTGTTGAAATTGAAATAAATAATTATTTAAATATCAGGTTTTGGTATTTTCTTGCCTTAGAGGGCAAACTCTTATCGATATATTATTAAAGATATTTTAATCTAACTAATCAGAGATTTTTTGTTTATTTCTCTATTTATGTATTTGTACTTTTAACTAGAGTCATAACTTTTTTTTTTTTTTCCTCTCCTTTGACAACATACTACTGCTACCACTGTAATACATTTTGCTCAACTTGGGCATTTCAACAAAAAAAGTTATGGTAAAAAAAACTGTCAAAATCATTTGGGTTGATTCTCGCATCTTACTCTGCCTAGTATCTAACTCTTTAAAAAATCATACCAATTTCATTGTGGAAGGATTCTGTGAAAAGCAGTCTGCTGCTCAGATTTTAATTTATGAAAAATCTCTGAGAAATGTGGAAAACAAAATGAATCATTAACACTAGGAATAAAATTATCATTCATTTAGATTTTCATCCAAAATAAGCATTCCAGAGGACACCTAAGACTCTGAACAACCTTGGCATGTATTTTAAAACATAATGTTGAGACTGCGATAAATAAAACTTCCAAAAAAAGCATCACTCTTCTGCCCTCCCACTCTCTAACACCCCATTTAATTTCTAGTCATAAGACCCGTGTACCTCCATCACACCTTCCCACGAGATATCCCACCCGTTACCGCCTCAGTCAGCTCACACAGATGGACTTTGTAACATACTCAGAATGTCAACAGTTTATGGCTATTTTAGACCTTGGCAAGGAAAAACATTCCAGAGGAAAAGTCCCTTGCAAGAGAATGCTTTGCCAGCAGCTCTGCCATCTTTTACAAAGAGGGAAATCGAGTTGGAGGGCATCTGCAGGTGTCAACAGCAGCAATGTAAATTGTACAGACAAGTGCTGACCACAACTCAGATCAGCATTTTTGCAAAAAAAAATCTGTCTACTGTATCATTGACTCAAGACGCTGGTTTGTTATATACTGAGAAAAAAGGTCTCATTTTATATAATGACTTTCCTGTACCTATGCTTTGATTACTATTAGCTGCCTTTGATTACGTTTAGTGGCTCATCCAGTTTTGTCTGGTATTATTTAAAATTATCTCAATGTGTGATAATGTTAAGAACAATTAATAATTAATTGATTAAACTAATGAGTTATTCTAGTAATTTGCATTTTTCTCGAGATTGTATTTGTGTCCATTGATTTATTTTCTATTGGTTTTCCCTATTCTTCTATATCATACTCTGCAATTTGCTAGTATTTTTTAATATGTAATTAAATCCAAAATTATATTATAGAATAAGGCTACGATCTTTCGCTGATATATATGTAATCTTTGCTAGTAATCCTTTAGAACAGGGAAAAATTTTCATATTCAGAAGTCTTTGTAGGGTTCTATGTTAGCTTCATGCATGTTGAGAGTTATAGTTCTAGTTCTAAAGCTCTATGGAAGACATCAAAGACCAGTATAGGTCTATCGTGTAGGCCTGTGTGCATTTTATTTGTGATCTTAAAATAAAGATACTCAGGATTACTTTGTGTGCATATATATATATTGTGATTTTGCTTATGTTTTCCATAGTCATGGAAACAGTACAGAATAGTGACATTACAAGTTTCATCAGAAAAAAATATTTCCTTAGTCCATGAATCTGAGGCTCAGTTCATTTTAGTACCTTCCAAAGGTTTATCTGGAAAGCTTAAACACTTCAACTATCTTTAAAATTGTATCTGTTGCATTTCTGCCTCCCATATACTGATTATGAAATATAAATTTGAAGTTCAGTGGAGTACAGTGTCCATAATTTTGATGCTACATTCTTTAAAATGTTGGTCATGTATAATGCAAAATGGCTTTTTCTGGTTTGCACCAAAAAAATCGTTAATTTGCACTCCATTGCAGAGCCATCATTGAGAAACAATAATTATCAATAGTGTCTCATTAAATGTTAAAATACAAAGTATATGTATGTGTTTAAGAAATGTAGAACAGTATTTTGAATCAAAAAGATACTGCTCTGTCTACACTCGTGTAATCAGTTTGAGATACTTCTAGTTGGAGGCAAAACCAAAGCAGCAAGTCATTCAAATTGTCCTACTGCTGGAGAAGCAAAGGACCAGCCTGTATGATACCTTGCAGCGAAGTCTGGGCTTTTGTCAGGCACCCTGATTAATGAACTGGAATGAATGACTAGAACATATAACATCCAAGAAGAGGTTGAAAGAATTGAGGTTTCTGGCCACTGAAGCTTAACTGATTTACTGCAGGTGTGATGCTCTGCTCATGTCCCTTAAAATATAATTTATGGGTCATAGTTAGATCTCTTTTCTGCATGTTAGAGTTCAATCTACGGGTTTTGCAAATACTCTGTTCTTATCATGCTGCAATGTTATCATGGTTTCCCATCTTCCTTTCAACTATAAAAGGTGGGATTTACCAGTAAAAAGATACAATAACTTCTTATCCTTTGTCTCTAAGAATCTGGAATTTTTAAAAGAACTAGGTACTCAGATTTCATTGATAGAAATTCTGTTTTGGTGTTTCCAGGCCAGTTTCTCTCTTGACTTATAACCTATTGATTCAATTGGACAAAACTTTCTCAACATCAGATGATTAAATTAATTATCTCTTTTTTTTTCTTTTTCCAACACCCCTTTGGTCTCAGTAAACACTTTTGTTTATTGTGCTCACTTTAGTACCACCCTCAAATTAACGGTGAATCACATTCTGACTTTTATGGTGTTTAACAGAGGAGTCCTTTGTCTGTAACTTCTCTATGCCTTGTTAGGGGGAATCTGTCAATCTAGGAAGCAAGAACTGTAAAGGAAAAATGTTTCCAAAATAGCTGGATTTTCTCTGTGGTTGTCAATGACATGTAATGAGATATGTTTGTACTCTACATTGTCTGGGCAAAGGAATACCTAAACAGTTAAAATGTTATTATTATGTGTCAAAGCTCAGAATTTATCACAAACTCTGCAAATAGTTTAAGCACCAAAACAATCAACAGGTAAATTATTTTAATGGACCCACTGAGAATTTTATTACACGGTAGCACATTTGAGGTGGCTACTTTTATACAGGCTATTACCATACTGTTATCAGATATTTGTGCAAATAAGTGGATACATTTTAGTAATTAGCTCAGACAGTTTTACAAATGTATGACTTGCCACTGAGCATGCAAAAGTGCTTATGAAATTCAAGTCTTACAATATGAAAAGCTGATCATTAAATTGTCAAGCATTAAGATTCACCCAACATAAAAGCAGAAGTACAATTCTCGTCATTTTTATAGTAATAGTTTCAGTCTGTCTGCATAAAAAAGTCATATAATAAGACATTCACCATAAGAAATATCTCAGTTCTCAAAACCTAATTAAAAATTAATAATAAACTGTACAGAAACTGATGATAGCAGAAAAAATGCTGTTACCATTTCACTCCAATCCCTGATCTGGAATGACAAGAATCTCTGGAGTGATGGTATCTTTTAGCTTCCTTCCTGACACAGAAGAATGTCCTTGAGGATGTCTGTAGAGGGTGTAAAGTATAAAAGGAAACCAGAGCTTTCAAACAGAGTTTTTCTGCTTACTTAAGAGTAGGGGGATTTGTTATGACAATTCCTAGTTGTAAAAGGCAATTCAGTTCACATACATAAGAAATGGAACTGTAAGAAAATTTATTGTGTCATCAAATCCAGTTCCCTTTTTTGAAGTATGCAATCCCATTTACCAAAGTCATCAACTATCGTCTTAAAACTATTGTTTACCCGGACTGTTCTTAGTGGGAATAACATAATCTATTATAGGATTTGTAAAACCTTCTGATTTTAAACTTTTTTTCATGGTTAGGTTGCAACCATTTAGGTCTTTCAGGCAAATAGCTTGCTTATTTGCTGCTTTTTAAAAAAAAAATATTTTCTCTTTTCTTATTTTCCTTGATATTTATGGAACAATCAGTAACAGTTTATGTATTATGAAATTTTACATAAAGCAAATTGTCTGACTCTGAGGCACATATTTACAATAAAAAGATTTCTTGAATGATCCAGCACTATATTTTTTATGCCTGTTTTTAAAATAGCATGAGTTTTCCCTGCTCTGGAGATGGAACATGATTATTTGATTTCATAAAGTTTAAGGAAATGTGACCCAGTGAATTCAGGAGACACCACTGTTAATCTAATGATTCTGTTTTGGTTTACTCAATTCAAAACTTTACAGATAAGGTGTCTTATTTCTCTCCAAGAAAAACATCAATCAGCTCATGGCCTGCAGAAATACTGAATGGAAAAATTTTATTCAATTAGCATTAACTAAGACTATAGCATTCAGTCATATATTTAAGAGAAAACAATAAAAAACTATATGTTAAAGCCTATGAGCACTAAAGGTCCAAATCTACTCTTTTGTTAGTTTGCAAGTTCTTATCCACTGTAGAGATCAGTGACAGCAACATTGCTCCTGCTGTTTTACAGCAGGAACATCTGACAATAATTACAGCAATTGTCAGCAATTTCTTCTGAAATGATTTACAGTGTAGTAGCTCAGGTGAGACAGGCTTGAGTTTGGCACAACTGATTCAACTGTATATTGAGAATGATGAACTATATTAAGAATACATGTCCAGATTTTCTATTCTGAGATTTTTTTTATTTTTTCAGTTTGAGGCTAGAGACAGTTTTGAAGTGGATAACAGATAAAAATTGTTCCTCATACAAGAATCAACTTCTTGGAAATCATTATCATTTTGTGTGCGTATGTGCTGATATTGTTTCTTATGGCAGAAGAAAGCAATAAATGCTAAAAAGAAAAGTCTGTTTAAACGCTGTTCCAGAAAGCTTTAGTTTGGTGGATTGCCACCACAGAAACTTACTGGTGACCTTAGGAGTTTTTTATCATGTGACTTCTGTTTCACAAGTAGGAGGCTTTCTGTTCTGCTTCCTCACATGTAGAATTCCTTCTGCTGCTTATTTTAGTCTATTTATCTTCTTAGATGGCTACTATAATGAAGTATGCTTGTGCTCAGCTCGTATGTGTAGAAGTCCGTAAACTGCACTTTCTTGTATTCATGTCTGGACAAAATTGGGTAACCCATTTATCATGAGAGTGTACTGGATTTGTGTGGTTGTTGATAGCTGGCTTCTGTTTCGTTTATGAAGCCCAACTCTAGCCTGACTGAGTTGATAAATAAGTTCCACATGCTACTAATATTTGTGAACAACAGCCCCTCTTTTTCTCAAGATGGTATGCTAATGTGATCTTAAAGATGAAAGCAAGAGCTGTTTTGGTTGAAATAACATCAGATTATTGACACCAACTTTCTGGATGCCTCCTCTCTATGATTCTTTCTGGATTCCTATTACTGTAGATGTACACTGCAAATGAAATGCTAATAATAATATCAATATTTACAGTAGTCTTATTTGTTTTCTTCTTTTTTATTCTTCGGTATTTTAGTCCTTTGCTTCCCTGTTTGGATTTTCTTTTGTTCATTAGTCATTTTTTTTAAAAGAAATAATTTAGAAAGGCTTAAATACAGATTACATCTTTTCATCTGAATAACAGTTTTGGTCAAAGATTATAACTCTAAGAAAAGAAAAATATGTTCTCCAGACATTTGACTTGAGATAGAAACCAAAAGTTTAGTGTTTCTGAAGACAGTGATAGTCTGATATCAGTTTCTGATATCAGTGGTGGTCAAAGATGCTTTGAGTAATCTCTTAAAGTATGTTCATGTTTTTCATGACTCTATGTAGTGCTACTTGCAAGCATTTAAAAGATGTTAAGAATGAAGTTTCCAATGTAAGTAGCCTAACTGAGCAAAAATTAAGTCAATTAAGCCAAATTAAACTCAGCCCTCCAAATCAGTATAAGGAAAATTAGCTTTTATATGCCTGCAGTGGCACCACGGATTTGAAGTTCACCTTCTTTTCTGCAGAAGTGTGTAAATAAAAGAAAAACAAACAAACTGTGTACAAGTTAATTGCCTTCCAGCATTGCAGATCTTAAAGTACGTAATTACACAAGTCTGTACTGCTGCTGGCTGCCTGTGTCTCTGTGGTAAGTGCCTGTTCTGAATGATGGACAAAATTGTATTAGAACCTCAAGTTCTGCAATGAACTTTAAGTAGTTTGTTTCTCAGCTTAGTACTGAAAGTAGGAAGTGTCCTCACCTTCATAAATCATTGTCAGTTTTCTGGTTTAGATGCATTAGATTCTAAAGATACTTTTGATTATGGTCACTTTAAGAGTGGCCTATTAGTTTAAAAACCTCACTTCCTTGATGCAGTTGCTGCTTTCTAGTTGTCAATATATATCACCTTGAGACAAGTGTGGATCTTAAAAAGTTAAGAATAAGACAGATTGCCTTTTTCTACGGAGTTCTGACAAAGAGAAATGTATTTCCATATTTAACTGTAAGTAAGCTCAGAAAATAGAAAAACTTAACTAGAAGATTTCTGAAGGAGAAGTTATCAACAATTGACTGGTGTTAATTGATTTATGGGAGCTTTAACTGAGAAGTAACTAAAATTTTTGTCTACTTGTATCTTATTTGGTTTTTGTGCCACTACGGGATAGCTCTGTATACTATTACTCAATTAAAAAATAAGGAAACACTAATAACAGCAAGAGTATATTTATATTCTTTGTAGTACAAACTTAATGGAGAACTATATGGAATAAATAATGACTTAAAAAAAGATGAACATCAGCAAAAAATAATGAAAATCTGATATTTCCGTGTCTTACAGTAAAATAAAATCGGATTTACTTTTGTCTTCCTCTTGAGGAAAGAAATTGTGTATTTTTTTCTTATCCTGCAGTCTTCCCATGGGGAGACATAGCACAATAGGGTGATTCTTAAGCATCTAAAAGCCTGTATGTTTCTCATTTGCTTTATGAGATCAAACATAGAAATTAGTTTAGAGAATCGGTCCTCTTTGTTTCAAATTCCTTCTTCATCAGTCCTTAGGGACAATACTGGATCTCTTCTACTCAGCTACCACACAGGTTTAAGAAACGGTTAATGCTCGTTAGCAAGTGTAACCATGGGGGAAACAAAATCCATGTCTGTGACACAGGAAAAAATTGCACCAAAACAAAACAATGAAAACCAGAAAACTACCAAACTATCTGATCTCTTGATAATACTTGATTTGGGCGTTCACCTGAGGAAATAATTTGCAGCCTAGGCCAGGTTTAATTTTTCTGTGGGCTACATCAGTTTCATATGATGCATCTCATCATATGATGGATCTCATCATGCTCTACAATTACTTGAAAGGACTATGCAGAGAGATTGGTGCTGGTCTCTTCTCACGGATAATTAGGGACAGAACCAGGGGGAATGGTTGCAAGTTGCAACAGGGCAGGTTTAAGCTGGACATTAGGAAGAAATTCTTCGTGGAAAGAGGGGTCAGACACTGGAACAGACTGCCTAGGGAGGTGGTTGAGTCGCCATCCCTGGATGTGTTCAAGTGTCGTTTAGATGTCGTGTTGGGTGATATGGTTTAGGGGTGACCTTGTAGTGTAGGGTCAATGGTTGGACTTGATGATCCCAAGGGTCTTTTCCAACCTGAATTGTTCTATGATTCTATGATTCTGTGATCTCCAAAGAAAATGGGAGAAGTACAATTAGTCAACAGAAGTAACACAAACAGCTGTGTAAATGTAGCAATAAATGGGTATGTTAATCAGAAAGCATTGATAAGTTTTATCAACTCATTACTATGTTCATTAATTGTTATATCATCCAGGGCAATAATTCAATTGTTACCAACAGTGTTTATGGACCACGTGAAAAGAGTGGGTAATTTGTCAGTTGGAATTCTGTAGTTGTTAGTATAACTACTTGTATAACTGCTTATATTAATGGCACTGATAATTCAGTTAGGTATTTATATAGTCCCCTTTTCCTGAACTTATATTTACAGCCTTCAATTAATATGATCAAGAGTTAACTAGAACTTTGAGAGAAAATAGATAAAAAAGTCAATGCTATGTTTGTTGTATTCAAAGCAAACCTATATTAAATGAGCTAATTTTTCAATATTGTTACTAATAGTTTAATTTTCAAAATCTATTTTATATTATATGAAAAGGCTGGTTTTGTTAATATTGCTTATCAGTATTGTTTATTCATGTTCATAGGCTATCTACTGACGTTAGATTTTTCTATTATTGATTTAATTGTTTTGCTTGTCTTTTGCTGATTAGTTTGCTTCTGTAGGAAGTTTCTGAATGTCAGACTCAGCATGATTTCTTCTCTTTATTCAGCTGTATAGTAATAGGTAGTAAAAAAAAAATCAAACCATGCCTTCCAGAAAATTCAGTGGAAATTTTGCAAATAATTTCATAAACATTTATCTTCCAATTTTTATTTTTCATGAAAATTTCAGAACTGTAGACTTGAAGTTCAGATAGTGGCTAAGCCTCCCTTGTTACATGGTCATGCACACAGAGCATTTCTTCCTTTGACATTTTACTGTAAAAAGAATGAAAAGCATACAAAAAGTTATTAAAAATAAGGAATGAACTTTCTGAATGTACTCTAAATACACTCTTTTTTCTATGCCAGCTCTTCTTAGAAGTGTTGAAATAGGAATTTCGGCTTTCAGTATAGCTATGTTAAAACATGACAGAGACATTCAAGACGCTAGAGATAAGTCTGTCAGCAGTTCCATTTATAACCCACCTCTGTCTCTCTACACTGTTTTAAAAGCTTTTCTGAATTGATTTTTAGATGCTTTGGCAGCAACAAGCTTATCACTGGTTACGTACAACATATAAAAATAAAATTAAAACTTAATAAGGTAGGTGATAAGTGAGTAAGTCCATTGAACTTCACAGAAAAGTGTCCATACTTACAGGGTATTGGTAGCAGCTTCCGTTTAAGCAGCTCTACATTCAGAATGCACTAAGGCTAGCAACAAAAGTCTGTCTGAGATAAAAGCAGATTCAGATAGTTTACCTTTTATTTCAGAGATATGCATGTATATATATACATATATACATATATTTACCACAGACATTTCAATCCTTTCTAGGTTAAATTTTATGTAAGGGTCTCTATCCTCATATAGCTCAGTGAAGTCCCTGGGAAATACAGGTGTTTATGGTCCAGTCTCACATGACTAAGTTTTTTAATTTGGCTAGGAAGCTAGGCAAATTTTATGCACTTTTCTGCTTAGCTCAGAAGCACAAAAAAAGAAAGTATGCTCTTAGATACAACTGTCTCTTCAAAATCCTGTGAAGTTTGGGATCCAATCATAAAGCATCCAGGAAGGTACTTCTAATAACGGCATTCAATGCTTTGCATTGATTTTTAGATGCTGTCAGAAAGTAGTTAATGCTGGTGAGTAAGCCATCTGGATCAGTGTAGGAGATACAGTGAATTGAAATCTGTCCAGAGTTCCAGGTTAGTTGCAGAATGGCTAAAATGTGACTAGTCTTATTCTTGTATCTCTTTGAAACACAAAGGTAGAACTAATTTCATGTTTAAAACCTGTGTGATGATTTTAGATGGTTTTGGTGTGGGTTGTAAATGCACTAGTCAATTGTTCTCGATTACAACAGGAGGCAGAGCTGCAGAAATTACAGGTGATGTAAATTATATGGTAAATGGATACAAATTAAGTATTTATCATTGAAAAGTGTATTGCATCCCCCAGTTAGAATGTTGATTTTTAAGGCACTAATGGTGAATCACTTCATACAAAACTGCTTTAATACAGTAAGCCACAACTGAATACAAAAAAGTAAATTTCTCATTTAGAGATCTAATTGGGAAAAAAGCCACCTCTAGATTGGGTGTTCATTTAACATTTATCATATCTTTTTAATTAAAACTGCTTTTTTTTCTTTTTTTTTTCTTTTTCCCTCAACAGCAATGATTAATATATTGTCTTCACAGAGAATAGGTTTGGTTTTTTTACTCTGCCTTTTCTAGAATTTGTGTCTTGTTTTTGGGGTTTTTTTTTTTTCCAGACAGTAGTGCCAATAAATCATACTTTATCCTAACTATTATTTCATTGCACTCTTCAGCAAAGATACATGCAGGGTTTTTCAACAGTGTTCAAGAAGTTAGATATTTAGATTGAGTTAATTTACATAAAGCATGGGAGAAAGTAGTTATTCCAGATGTGGGAAGAGATTCCAAAGAGTTAGTCAGCCTCAGAACTGTGTGAGAGGAGATGTTCTTCAGTGTTGCTGTTCTGCTTAATCAGCTCCAATTCTGACAAGTCTTTGAGTGCACTTGAAATGCAGTAAACTTTTTGTGAGTACCACAGATGCAGAATATACAGAAATAGTATCCTACCAAAAGAACACAAGGTGATCAGCCGTAGAAATGCCATTGGAGAAAATGTAAAAAAGCCCAAAGTAGCAGAGATTTTGCTTGTAGCCAAGCAAATTTAGCAATTTTTTTAACTACTCTTCAATAAAACAAATAAGAATATGAGCCAGCAGTATGCCCAGGTGGCCGAGAAGGCCAGTAGCATCCTGGCCTATATGAGAAATAGTGTGGCCAGCAGAATCAGGGAAGGGATTATTCCAATGTACTGGTTACCAATGAGACCACACCTCAAATCCTGTGTTCAGTTTTGGGCCCCTTACCACGAGGAAGACGCTGAGGTGCTGGAGTGTGTCCGAAGCAGAGTACCAAAGCTGGTGAAAGGTCTTGAGAGCAAGTTGTATGAGGAGGGGCTGAGGAAACTAGGGTTTAGTCTTTACAACTTTCAACTCTCAAGATGTTTGAGATCCATATAGTTTGTCTGCAGAAAGTCATAAATATTTCAATATAAAGCTCTGAGGTCAATGCAAGTTTTAAGTACACCAGTGCAAATTACAGAGAGTGACAGATATCAAACCAGAATGAGACTCCTAGGGAAAGTCCAAAGAACAGAGGAATCTTTATGGCAAAATAAATTAGCTATTTTCTATCTAATGTATTATATATAATATATTTTTGTGGGTAAATTCAAATTTATTGGAGCTGGAGCCATTTCTCAGTCTGCTTATTTTTCTTTTCTTTTAATATACATTTGACAGTAATGAAATATCCTGCTTTTAATATTTGATTTCAAAATGACTTTTTTCATTCTGGAAATATGCTAGTAATAGTAGTACAACACACAGTACAATGACATGCTCAAACTATCTCAGCAAAATGTTTTGATTTACCTATTTCTACATTTTCCCTGCATTTTTCCTAGAGAAATCTGAATTATCGCTTTTTCATTCCAACTTGGTATGGGAAACTTATATTTAAAAAACACTGAAAAGAGGGAACTGATTAACATTATGCTAGATAATGGCCTACATATCTCTACAAGTATATTGGTTTTATGCCTTAAATTATATATTCAAAATGTGTATAGTAAATTTAATATTTTCAGTGTATTGCCTCAGAGAAAATCTTAATCAAGGTAACTAAAAATGAAAATAATCCATGAATTTTTAACTCAATATTTCATGATGAAACTTTTATAAATTTAATTTATGATTCCATACAAATTTTCACATATAATGTTTTCATACAGAGTTGCTTTATGCAGTCTACTTTTTTGAAAGTGTGCTTTCATTCTAAAGGCCTCCTTGTGTAGAAAATGCAGTTTACAATCTCTTTCTGGTTTATGATAAAACACATAATAATGACATGTGACCACAATTTATCCAGCCGTTTTTCATTTCAATAAATGCTGATTAGATAGAATGTATTTGGACTGATCTCTATGCTTATGCAGCAGTATGGCACGATAATGCAAGCCTTTGACTGAATCAAGCTATCTTAACATAAATACAACACAAAGCAAAATATATTGTAATTGATAGTTGCTTTAAAGGTTTTTGGAGTGCCTTAGTCCTTCAGATCGAGTGATTTTTCTGTGTAAACCATTGTTTGCACCGATTCTTTTTACAATTTCTCATATTCCCATTTCTTTTGTGAGTTCTAAGAGGAATTTGATTTTTTCACCTTAACCTGTAGAATGCTTCTGATTTTCACAGGTAGAACATTCCTCCTGAAGAATGCAAACTTTAATTCTGCAACAGCCTTAATTACTTGCAGAATAAATCTTTCCCAGAGGTTGGTTCAGTTGTGACTCACAGTTAACACACCTTTATGAAGAAACCAAATGAGACTATACAGTAATACACTTTTAATTGCTTTTAATCCTCTAAATAAGATGAGGTTTAGCTTCACAATTTATGGATTATATTGGTAAACTTGGTTGTGTGTCAAAGTGAGATGCTAAGACAGGAGCCTTTTAGACCCTAATCCTACCCTTTTTCTGCTTAAAATAATGAGAAAATTACTTTTATTTGCTCTTAATAGGTCAGAAGCAAGAAAATTCTGAGTCTTTCAAAGTATGAAGTTATTACGAGATTTAATCTACTGTGAATTTTGATCTGCCAGACAGCTATTGTCATCAGTAAAATACATCAGCATTATTAATGC
Source organism: Apaloderma vittatum (assembly GCF_000703405.1). Classification (NCBI taxonomy): domain Eukaryota; kingdom Metazoa; phylum Chordata; class Aves; order Trogoniformes; family Trogonidae; genus Apaloderma; species Apaloderma vittatum. The sequence continues at coordinate 70,210 of NW_009713293.1, read as the reverse complement.
TAAAGACATGAGTCAGGCAATCAGCATCTGAAAGCAGTGATATATAATTTTAACTCAGTATAAACATAAAACTTAATATGGGTGTATTTGGTGGTTTGATTTTTATTTTAAAGTATATTTATTCTTTCCCTTTAGTTCCTGTGTTCTGAAACTGATTCTCTAATTTCTTCATGTCTACTTTAAAAAAAGATCAAGTTACAATCTGATATTTCCAATTGTTATTCTCAATCATGTCCATCACACTGATACTACTGTAGTGGTAGATACATGCAGATAGATATACTAAATAGCATATATTTATCACTGATTGTTGTAATTGCTGATATTCTATGAACCATCAAGATATAAGTAGATTCTCAATTAGTACAATACCAATGATATTGAAATATCACTAAACTCACTCATCATAATCCCTTTTTTATCCTTTTTTTCTCATTACCATTTTGGGCTGTGAATTTTGAGATGCAGCAGGACAATATCAAATGGTATGAGAGGGGGAGTGGGAGCAAGTAAGCAAAACAAAAACAATTGAACAACTTGATTTTAGAGTGGTTGTCATCAAACATTCATTTTAGTATGGAATATTACCTCACAAGAAGATTTCTATTTGTAAAGAGAGCATTTCTGCAGTTCCAGCAATTATCCGTGTCAGGCAAACTGATGACAAGTATACCTGATGGGGCTTTCATAATTTTTGATTCTATTCAAGTAAGTAGAGAAACTGTTCTAACTGACTGAGTAGAGTCAGCAGTGTATCCGCAGTGTTTGTTTTTTATTTTTTTTCAAATAAGCCTTTAAAAAAGGAAATATTAATTTCTTCTGATGTCAGGCTTTGATCTTGTTCTAATGATATTTACATTCCACAGTTATAGCGGAAAGTGAGTGTGTCTAATTTAGAAATGTATCTGAAATTAATGTCTTTTGTAAGTATTAATCTTACAATTTTTTTTATCCAATATTTACTTTAACAGATCTTATCAGAAGATTTTCTATTTCGACTTAAAAATGTGAATATGGACATATGGGCAATATTGCCAAAGTACTTGTAGAAATTCTTCCAGACCCGTCCCAGAGCATCTAGAACTGCAGGGAGAGGCTGAACTGCATGACAGAGTGAAATAGGCTGATGCTTAGTATAATTAAACCTCAGGTGTGTTAGTTAATTCTGACCTGCATGTGCGATACACAGCAAAAAAAACACTGAACACTAATGGTTCTGTTGCTTCCTTCAAAATGTGAACACGCAGCAGGGTGTGTGATTGTTGATTAATAAACAAGCACCTAAAGCGCATGATGAGTCACAGGGTAAAGCCAAATGTTTTCAGACACCCTTGCTAGGCAGTTGCATGTACAGGCGCCAAGATACTCAAGAGACTGCAACTGAAATTGTTCTTTGAGCAGTTAAAAAAAACGAAAACACCCACAAAACTTGCTCTAAGTATGTCTGTGCAGAACATATTATGAGTGAACATTCGACTCGTGGTGGCTGGTGATTTTTTTTAAATAGTATTATTTATTGGGGCTGTTCATAATGCCTGTGAGTCTTTGGGCTGCTCATGACATAATTCTTTCTCTGTTACCCTTTCCTGCTCATGTCAGTCAGATTGAAGCTAACAGATGTCCAGTCTGCTACCTTCCGCTGTACTTAAAGAGCAGTAGAACTCTTTATGCTCCGTTCAAGCAGTCATTCTTTTATTGCTGGCTATTTCCTGTGAAATATTGTGGCAGATATAACTGAGTTTTGTTGTGGTTTGGGGTTGTTTTTTTTTGTTGTTGTGTTTTGTTTTTTTTTCCATTGAAACAATGTGCCTTGGTAGCTAAAGCCTTTATATTTGGGAAAGATGCATTTCCTAATATATAGCTCAGAAGGTTGTTTTTTGGCTTTTGTTTGTTTGTTTGTTTTCTGGTTTTTGTGGTTTTTTTTCTGAGGACATGAAAGTTTAAAGGCTATCTCTTTCAAAACTTCCACAGAGGATTGTTGTTTCACATCAGATCTGTGGAAAAACCAGTTTTTATACAATGGGAGGGGCAAAGTCATCAGTAACACTGCATCCTAGGCGCTAAAGCAGCATGTTTTACTTGATCTGAAACAAAGCATGGGCCCAGGAGTTCCATTTCAGCTCAGACCTGGCTGTTCCTGAACTGTTGTCTGGATTGCCTGTGATGACCTTGAACTTGGCTTATTACCCTGCTTTAGCCTGATGCTTACTAGGCTGTTGATAAAACCTGTTGGTGTCACCAACCCACTCTGACTGCCTGGCTCAGGGGCAATGGGGCTGCTCCCTCTTGGTGCAGTTGTTGCCTGGGCTTATTGCTTTGGGTGTCAGCCACCCTGGGCTCATTATTCTGTAGGGATCAGACCAGCTCTTGCATCTCCTAGATATTAAACATCTTTTCTGGCATTGGACTGAGAGGTTTCCTTTCTAGTTGGCTTCAGAGACATTTTGGAGTACCTTCTGGGCAGGATTGGGTAGCGTGGTGTTATTTAACTTTAATTACTATACATTTCCTAATGGGATTTGGCAAGCACTAGAGGAGTGGGAGGAATTGCAGTATTTCACTCTGAAGCACTGAGTCAGCATAAGAATAAATCACAATAGCTGACTTGCCAGAATTGCAGTGGTATGCATCCAACATGTCACTTTATTCCTATTGATCCTACAGAGGATACTTACTGTATTTATCTGCTTTGTATTTTTATTCTCTATTTCAAGCACAGGAAGACCAAGCTTCTTTATCAGTGTTTAGATCACTGATGTAGAACTTGAGGTCCATAACCAATGATAACAACAGTAATGTCAACCCCCCAAAATGCTATTATTGTATGTTAGTGCAGTGAACTTAAAAATTCCGTTTCCTTTTGAAATGCAACCTACAGTTTCTTGTACTGATGTCACTAGAGTGAGATAATATTGATAGTCTTCCCCTCCACCCTGAGGAATCAAAAACACTCTAGAAATTTCTACAGCAAGCAATGAATCGAATCACAACTAATCGTTGTCACCTTAGTCATATAAACTGAGTTTGTTTGCTTGTTTTTCAAGAATAACACAGGATTTCAAATCCTTTATTGTAGAGACGCATGAAATTAGGGTGCATGTTTATCCCCAGAGGAGAATAAGATTGTGTACTCTTTTCTTATTGTTTCTTCTGGTTCTGATGTAATGATCATTGTTTAAAAAAATAAAAACCATAGTCTTTATGGGCATAATGACCAATGAACTTTGTCTCAAAGGCCAATTTCTGATATTTGTTCATGTACTGATCCTGCCTGCAGCCGTTAAGAGTTATGATAGTGCCTGATTGCATAAGTACTGAAACATGGAACAGAGAGCATAATTCCTTGGATTCTCATGAACTGGTAAGAGCTCTACCAGAATGAATATTTTTCCAGAGGAAGAGGTTCTTGATTTCTCCTGAAATCTATGCAGTCTGCATAGGTCTTGATACGTAAATGTTTAATTTCATCCTGCATTTCAAAAATGTCCGTATCTCATTAGTTCAACTTAAGTTTATAACAAAGCAAAGCCAGTTTGTCACCTGTCAGTGCAATTTTATACCACTTATTATGATATTCGTAATATTTCTTAAATTGCTTTTACGGTTTTATGTGCTGCTAGGACCACCTACTTGTCATAGACAGTTGTCTCAGAATGCGTGAAACAGCATTTTGATCTTTGTCAAAACATTCTGTTCTTCTCCTCATTTTTAAATGTATTCAATCAAAAAAAATAAGGAGCTCAAGACATTCAAGACTATATTTTCCTTGTAAGGTATTTTGCCAGGACAGTATGATGCTGGAGCTAGACTTTATCCACAACATGGTTTTATAATTCCATTTGAAACAATCAAATTACCTGTCCTTTTTTATACTTTGGATTTTTCTTTGCCAAACAACTACAAGACATGAAAAGAAAATTAACCAAAAAAGTCCAAGTCTTTGCTTTATTTTATACAAAAGACTTAGCCATTATGATTTTGCACAGTATTTTTCTTTCTAAAGCTAAGTATGCAAAACTGTCCAACTATTTCATGTCAAAGAATGATGACACTGATCACAGAACACACTCTACTGTGTTATCAGCTAGCTGCTATATGTCTCCTGCATATCACATCTTTTACTTGCCTGAAGAATCCTAAGTCTATCACTAACATCCCAGATGAGTATACATTTCTACTCACCTACAGTGTTCATCTCAGACTGACATGAATTTAAAATACAGAATAATTTGCTTTATAATTAACAATTGTTTCTATGAGTGCACATGTTGTCAATACGAATCCTGTTACTAATCCTTTTAAGAATCCTCAGATGCTCTGGTCTTTGAATTATCAAGTAAAGGAGGTGTTGTTTAGATAGAAATGGCTACAGACAGTGTTCCTGTTCTCACCTGCCCACTATTTCTGTTTTGCTATAAGGCTGGTTGGAAGTACAAGGTGTGTGGGTGGCTCTGATGGGTTCTTTTGTAATATTAAATAAAGTAAAATTTCTTTCAGTGGCCAGCTAGCATATCTGTAGCATGAAAAAGAAATTATATTGCGTGGAGTGTTTCTAGAAGTTTCCACATGGAACATTATTCTGTTACAAAAATAATTTGTTAGGTTTAATATAGTTTGCAGAAGTATGCTAATATTTACATTTTTCTTAATTTTTTAAATTTTTTTTATTCAGACAACATGCTTTAATTGATCTTAGACAAAACATGGCAGAGTTTGCCACAGAAAATTTATTCTGAAAGAGTAATATAGTATGCAAATCAATGCAAATTTCTGCTGTAGTTAGGATTGGGTCAATATACATGTTACAGAGATCTCGCATTGTTACATTGAGATAAAACAGTAAGACTAGAAGCAATACTTTGGTGTCACATAGTTGTAACGATTTGCAAAATATTTATGATAACTTCTGGGTTTGTAGTTTGTCTTTTTAGTGTTTCTCATAAAGACCCTAAAAACTAATTAATCCTACAATTCAACTTCTATAAAACATTTTCAGGTCTTTTGTAGGCCTTCTGGGCTGGTTCAAGACCAATAGAATTATCGCTCTAAGGATGCCAAGACTCTTGCTCTTTCCTTTGCATCCAGTGTGCAGCCCTGCTTGCTACTCTTTCAGTGATATTTGTGATGCTGCTTTACCCACAAATATCCTGTTGCAGCTCTGGGAAAAAATGTGTGTGGTAATTTCTCCACAGAATAATATAAGAAATCAATGTTACCATAAAATGTGCATGAAGAAGGAAATAGAACTGAGTATGGAGGAATCTGCAGGAAAAAGCCTGTAAAATTGCAGCAGATAGAAACAAATACTTCAGTGCTGTTCTCATGCTTCTCAAAAACAACAATGAAAAGATAATTCCTGGAGAACAATGGTTGACTACTCTTTCCATTAAATGTTTTTAAATTAATCTCCTCTAGTACTACTTATCTTTGAAAGTAAAATAGTTTTTCTTAAGGACTAGCACTGAGTATCTCAGTACGTGCATGTATTTCTCAGCACTGTTTTTCTTCCTTTCCCCTTGGGAGCCCACTCAGACACCCACCTACATACAGATGTTTTCTGACCTTGTGAATTTTAAAACATGCATTCTAAATAGCAGAGAATTGCAGTAGCTGAGGTTAATAATTAACCATGCCCCTTAAACCCCTAGGAGGCACTCACCTGCTCACTTACCAGAGGCCCATCATCCCCAGGAGATACCTGTTACAGTGCTTGCTCACTTCAAATTTGAGTGTTCCTATTTCTGTCTCAAATGTTGGAGGTTAGCAGATTCAGGCATATTGCTGCCAAGGCTTTACTTCCAATTTACAATGCCTTGAAGAGAGAACAGTCTGGAAAGAGCTCTGCTACTCTCTACCAGCTTGCTACCACAAATATATTTCAGGAATTTTAAAATCTTTTGCTCATTTTTGTTTTTCTAATCTTTTTAAAAAATCATTATTTATAGTTATACTTAGAAGCAGAGCTAATGGTATATATGTCAAACCCCAATAAATCTCGTTACTTGAAAAACAGCTGAAGGACAGAACATGTTTCTCCTTGATCCCAAAGTAAAGATTGTATTATTAATTATTATTAACAATTATATAATTAATGATTAATTATTTTATTTAATTGTTAGTTATTAAGCTGAGTATGACTTGTACTAAGACATCTCAATTCTAATAGCCCTCCATGGCTGTTCAAAGTCTTTGTAGCTTGTAGAATTACACTTGTATTTCATTTCTTTTAGGATGTGAGCCTAATTCAGTATTAGTTACAATGTTACAATTAGTTACAAAGTTACAGTTGCTTATACTGTAGAGGAAATCAGCACCACTTAGCCATTACTCCTTCCCTGGGAACATATCTTCTACACTCTAGATTGTTCTCTTTAGGCAGAACTAGTACAGCTCCTAAAGAAATTCTGGTGGCACTCTGAAAGCTGCTTTAAAAAAAAAAAAAAAAAGAAGAATTCTTGTAACTACTCTTTCATTCTAGTATTGCCATCAATGCAAATCTCTGCTATAGTTAGGATTGGGTAAATATACATGTTACAGAGATCTCACATTGTTACATTGAGATAAAACAGTAAGACTAGAAGCAATACTTTGGTGTCACACAGTTGTAAGAATTTGCAAAATATTTATGATAACTTCTGGATTTGTAATTTGTCTTTTTAGTGTTTCTCATAACAACTCTAAGAACTAATTAATCTTATAATTCAACTTTTATAAAATATTTTCAGGTCTTTTGTAGGCCAGAAAAGAACACATCAGGTAAATCATTCTTCATAGATATGGGAGGTCAAGAAAAGTAGAGATTCTCTGCAATTTAGAAGACAGATTTTGACCTTACCCTTGTAACATTGTCATAACTTGTGTGAAATTGCTCTCTGATCTAAATTGTATTGAGTACCAAAATCTCTTTTTGAAACTGTCTCTGTGTCCTGTTTTTGTCAATGATCCTAATCTAGGATCACAAAGGGCCATTTTTTAATATCTATCTTAGCTAGTGAGGCCCTTAACTGAAGAAGAAAAGAGATATTATTGACCATCTGTGAAAGACCACAGTCAGGTCTAAAGCTTGACTTGTTTATCAACTGGCCTGGAGAGAGCAATGCACTGCAATACCCTTGTTATGGCAAGGGTATTAAAACATCCTCTTCTGCTCCGAACGTTCATACATCTTGTGCTTTTGCTTACTTGATATGGTTGCTTGCAAATACAAACAGAGCTTACTGGTATTCATTCATATTCTGAACTACTTGTAAATTACAATGTCATAGCCTAGTCTACAATTACAACTTTCTGCTCAGAAAAGTGAGGTATTGCCAAATACCTTGATATCTTTGAAGCACAGGTAATTATTTACTGCAATAGAGCTATGTCTAAGAGTTGTCTTTATGCTGAAACACAGGACAGTAAAGATGTCGGACATAAGCTTTAAAACTATCCCCGATTCTGCTATTTTTGAGTAAATGTGTAACAACTTTAAAGAGTTGACAAAAAGTCTGGAAGTATATAAGTATGTAAATGACTTATATTTCCAGGACTATGAACAGCATTGGAACGATAATGTGTTTTCTGAGCTTAGTTCCTACAAATCTTTCTGCTCTAATTGGATGTCATTGGAGCATTTTTCAGTATGTTGACAGCAAACACGGCCATCTCTGTTCTTAATGTATGTGCCCATAATACCAATTTTTTGCCACTGCAGTAATCTTACCCTTCTTCCAAGTCTGAAGGTGAATGAGTCTGCTACTTCCTTGTCAAGTGTAATTCCTCTTAAGTAGAAGAAGGTCCAAAATCTGGATTTGACTGTGAAATATCAGTTTTGGAGCATCTAAAATGGGGATTTATATAAATTAATAAAATAGTTTATTATTTTTAATTAACAATTCAAACTGAAAATAATATTCTTAGCCATGTGTTTCGCCTGTTCTGAAACACGTATATACAAAAGAAATCTTAAGTGTTACAAAATGTGTTTCGTAACTGCAGTATGCAGGATCAGCTACTTGCTTACTGAGATACCTCCATTTATCATGTCATTGGCAACAGTGTATAAATATCTTGAATTTGATATATATATTAAAGATTCATTAGCAAGCCAAACAATGTGGTAAGTATAAACAAAACCATTAACATGAGAGTCTTTGCTTCAGTGCTCTGCATGAACATTTCTAAAGGCTTCAGGCAGATTTTTAATTTTACTAGTGACATTCCATCCTAACTGTCCCATTAGAGGAATTTTACGTCCATCCAGACTCAGATGAATGTGTTTAACCAGTTGACTCTCTTAAGAACTTGCTACATTTTTTTTTTCTGTTTAAAATCCACAGGAAGTAATAGTGGCAAAAAAAATCCTTAATTGTCATTAAAACTTGATTTTTCATTACTGCTTCTTTTGTTTAGAACTCTTCAGAGTTCATTTCCATTTGCTCATTACATATTAACTAAACTACTGAAATGAATGGTTCTGGGCTAGCCATGAGAGACTTCCTCAGGCACCAGGTGGTGTTGAATGTTGCCTCTTGTATTTAGTTGCAGAATGTTGTTTCTCATCTTTGTATTATGTATTTGCAGGGGATACAGGTTAATTTCTGGGTTTTTCATTATGAAGTCTGAATCGTAGGCATTGCACTAGCAATAATTTTCCTGCAGTATTGTCATGAGCTTTGGAATCAGCAATGCCATTTTGGGTATTATTCCCGGAGACAAATTCATAGATGCTATAGAAGTAGTATTCTTAGCAATCAACCAGTAACTTTACAGTATGTTCTTGACAGTTTGAGCTGACCCCTGAGCTTTTGGTGCCCATTTTGGTATTTTAATTTACTTATCAATGTTTTTCAGTTAAATATGCAGTGTATAGAATGTAAAGTTGGAGGACTATATTTTTAAGAGTATAAATTTCATCATCTGAATTATATTCAGGTATTATGTGACCTTATAAACACATCATAATCACAGCAAGGGCTTTAATATTCCTGAAAGTTCTCTCCACTGTTATTGACTTCTTAGTTGATCTTAAGAGTAAAATGAGTGTGTAAAAAGACTAATTTGTCCATTTGATCAGCAATGGCTTTTACCTAGTTACCTAGCATCTTTACTTAAATTAAACATTACATATCATATATATGGTGAACTGAATTATTCTGTACTGGCGTGAATTATTACATGGTAGGTTATACTTCAAATATGGAAAAGTGATATATGTCCATTAAATATGAGACTTAGCGTATTTCAATGACCTGTACAAACCACCCATTGGTCAATTATACTCAGATTTTCTGGAGACAAAAATGTGCTTCCTGTAGTTGGGGAAATCACTTTACTTTTCTCAGCCTGTGTTTATTCCTTGATGAAGCAATCTGTAATGATTTATTTGTAAATAATGCTATGTAGTTACAATAATTTAGATTTCTGAAGGACTCTGATCTTCTCAAATGAAAATATACCATATCATTGCATTGTTCCTTGGAAATATCTGAGCTTGTTCATATTAAGCACTTTTTATGTCAATATACTTGTGCGCTTAATATTGCTCTGTATTTTCTGATAGACCTCTTAAGAGTTTTATTTCAGTCCAAAGTACACTTAGTCCATAAGTTGTTTCATCAACAAAACAGTATTTGACCAGAAATATATACATAGGTAGACAGGCATCTGATATACTATTTTCTTCCTGTCCTTTTCGTTTAAAATTTTTGTCTTTTATATTACTTGTCCTGGAGAGCTCAGAACTGGACACTTCAGGCATGGCCCCACCAGTGCTGAGCAGAGGAGAAGGATCAAACTCCCTTGACCTGCTGGCACCACTCTTCCTATCGTGATCCAGGATAGTAGGATACTTGACAAGACAAAGGCAGTGGGCACAGATTGAAACCCAGGAGGTTTCCTCTGAGCAACAGGAAGCACTCTTACTGTGAGGATGACTGAGCACTGGCACAGGTTGCCCAAAGAGACTACAGAGTCTCCATTTTTGAAGGTATTCAAAAGCTTTCCAACCTCAGCCATTCTGTGATTCTGTGATTACTTACAACACAGACCTGAGGTATGAAAAGCACTCCAAAGCTAGAGGAACTCAGCCTTCTTAGATTTTTGTCCTTGATATTAAGCTACAAACTAGTCTTAGATTCTCTCTGACAGGTATGTCCATCTGTCAATAGGAAGCAGGGCACCAGCTGGATGTGACTTCTGTAACCTCTAGCACTGTACTACCAGCTGAGCCAAAGACCAGGATGTCACACATACACAGAAGGCTGCACGTAAAAGAAAGAAGATGGGAAGCATGAGAACAGTGAACATGAGAAGAGGGATTGCACAAATGATTCTTTGTGTAAATGGACTCATGTTGGGGGTGTGTGTACAGATTTATGAAATTTCATAAAGGTTGTATGTGTATAGTTTAAAGTTGTGTGAATGTTCGCTTCTTTAGGATTCAGAGGAGGACTCTTCTGTCCAGAAAATCTCTTTGCATTAGATCTGTTGCATGTGGTTTGCATGTAGAGATCACTGAAATATAGCAGTTCTAATATTTTATAAAGTACTTCATGAAGTATTTTGTAAAGTACTTTATAAAGTATTTTTTAAAGTTTTTTTCCACTTATGATGTGTAGGGAGAAGAAAATTATAGTAAAGAAAAACATTGGATTTATCTGAAAATATGCTTTCTTCTTATCAAAATGAAAATTTGTGGGAGGAAAAAATGGAATTAACAAAACAATTTTGGAAAGTATTTATCTTTTATAAACATGTATTAAAAACATGTATTGCACAATTCAGCTTAAAATCCAGCTAAATCCTGGAAGAAAAATTAAAAATATTTAATTTTTAAATTAGATTAATATTCTAAGTTCTTTCACAAAAACCTGGATAAGTTAGCCCAAAAATCTTATTGCCCTGAAATGACACCTTTGATGTCAAACTACTTGTAGAGGAAACAACTTGCAGTTCAGCTTCAATGTACTTAAAGGTCTCAAGGTTATCAAACACACATTTAAAAAAAAAACAGACATGCTTTAAATTGTTACAGGAAAATACATTACCAGAAAGCTATAAGCATTTTTATCCATATAAGAGAAAATATATATTAAGATGGGATAAAATAGTAAGCATAAAGAAAATCTCTTGTGCAGTTTTCTTGGGCTTAAACAAATTTTAAAAATGGGTAGTCTTTCAGCACTTTAAACTTTGTTTTCTTTCCTTGTGGCTTATCAGGTATTTTTGTGTATGTGTCATAAATATCTGTTTGTGCCATGTTGTCAGATGGTTTTTTTTTGGGGGTGGGGGGCAAATTTAGATGATGAAATTAAAGGAAAATGCCAAAGAATATCTGTGAACTCAGGCTTGATATTAAAATTAGAGTATGAAATATTAGCATAATTGTGCAACTAGGGAAATTCTAGTTTTAGCTGTTTTCATAGTTCAGGGAAGTTGTGCTTTTCTGAGAGCATATATATCCATTATGAATTCCACTGAGATAGAGTAGCCTCAGAATATGTTCTTGAAGGTTGGACACAGTCAGTGTTTGTGATATCCTAGTGATGTGCCCCTCATTGTCAGTTATTTTTGCTGTATTTATTTGCAGAGGCTTATACTTTGGAAACAAATGAAAGATAATTTGCATAATGATATGCAGTATTGGAAAGATTATGTCAGTGATATGTTTGCATATTTATAGTGGTGTTGCTGGCCAGAAATTTACATATGTTTTTGTTCCAATTTCCAAGAAGATACTTAGAAAATGATAAGTATGAAAATCAGCAGTATCCTATGTATTTTGGATTCTGAGGGTTACTGTGGCCAGCAATAGTAACTTCAGATATTTGAAATACTATTACATTTGCTTGTGCAGATTTTCCCATCTGTGCTCCTCAGTCTCTACCATAAACTTATAAAGTCTGTTTACAAGGACAGGGTAACAATTACAGGAAGGTAGAGAATAATCCTTGTTTTGGATTTACAGATGTATGAGACTGCCAAAGCAAAACATTACAGTTGTGCTAAGCCAGACTTTTCAGCATCCTTTGCCTTTCCTGTCATCTTCCTTTCTTCTGTCTGAAGAGTGCTGTGAAAAATGTCATTATATGTATACTACTTAATTATTTTACAGTTAGGAAATTGTGCATTTTCCATTACCTTTTTCGTAATGTTTAAAGTAGGTACAATTTCTTTTTGAAGGCATGAAATAAAGAAAAAAGGATTAGTCAATTGTTCTAGCTACCTCTAAACTTTGTTCCATTCACAGTTCTGAATAAGAGCTACATGTTCAATTGTACGCCGACTACGGCTTTACATCTATTATGATCCAATAACCTATAATTATATGGAATAATTGGAGAAAACAATGTACCTAAGTTGAAGATATTAGCATAAAATCAATTATAAGCAGTTTATTCAAATCTGCCTTTAAGTAGTGGAAGTATCAAATTCCTTTTTTCACTTTAAAATTCTTGATTTAATTTTTTTGGAAGGAAATTCTGCTTAAAGTCCTACAGCCGCCCAAACTTTCTGGTTTGTTTGTCCTGAACTAGAAAGAGAAACGTCTTTTTCTACCACTTATCTGGGAGAATTTTTGGACAAACCTCAAATGTAAATATTTGTGCTTTGAAAGTTACAGACATAAAGCTGATACAGTGCTAAATAATTTTGCTGGCCAGATGGCACAGTGGCATCAATAAAAACAGTCAAATGGGAGAGCTACATTTAATTCTGGACTTTGCTGTTGGTGAGATTGATACTTTTTTATTTTTAGAGGGCATTGACCAGAAAGTGTTCTGGCTAATGCCAGCTGGCTTTATGAAGTGCATGCTGCCTCATCCAATCAAGATCTAATACTGTTTGCAGCCATGACAATATTGTTGCCTATTATGCTGTTTTGTTTGGAAAAAAAGCAAAACATCTTGGTATTACTAGGGGAAGAGGAGACGCCTGAAGTCAGACAACAAGAGTACATTGATTTATCTTAGTGCAGGGTTTGACCTCTGTAATCTTACTTATTCAGATGAAGTAAATGAAGAATAAACAATGAAATTAATCCTGAAAGTTGCAAAGTTCAAAATGGAAATTGCACACATTCATCTATATGGTGTTGTATCAATAGAGATGCAAACCACTTAAGAAGCTCACAAACAGCCTTCCAGTGCCATTCATTTAGAATTGACTTGGGTGACTTCACACAGCAACACAATTTGCAATGTAGATGTGAAGGTTGAGATTTAAGCCTAGGTTCCTGTGCCAGAAAGGCTATTTCTGTTATACTCAGAGGGGAAATTGGAGAGTTGTACTTCCCCTGCTGAATCATAAGAATGACTATCTCATATGAGAATCCCAATACTGGCTAACAGCTCCTTTCATCAGAACCTGCGGGCCAGCCTGACCCTGTGGAAATTGGCCATGTTATTTAGAGAGCACTTCTGGTGGAAAACTTTAATATTTTCATAATGTGATTCTTTTATAAAAGACATGGTATTTTCATTATGTGATCCTAATGTCTTTCTGGACGATAATATTGTAAAAACTAGGTTTCAGAATGAAAAATTTTGATATTTTATTTTAATTATGTTTTGACAAAATAACATTGCTACTCTTTTACTTTGACAATTAATTATCACCAAGCCTATATTTTATATTCTGCGTGACACTGTATAATGAAAGAAGAGAATTACTTGAAGTGTCCAAAGCACTTTTTGCTTTTGGTACTTCCCATATTTTGGCACCAGAGAGAAAGAGAGTTGGTTAGGCAAAAATGTTACTTGTCTGTTTGGTAAATCTTAATAGTAGAATAGATTAAGATTTATTTCACCTTGGCAGATTTTTGTGATAAGACTTTTGGAACAGATAACAGGTGTCAGAGTGAATGTCTTGAATTAAAGTCACACCATTAAACATATTCTTAGATGAGTATTTGAGAGAGTGCACACTAAGAATGACTTTGTCTGAAAAGACAGTATGCACTTCTTTTAACCATCTTGAAATCACAGTACACTTCCATGAGGCTATGATTTCTTCCAGGAAATTCGTGAGGGTGTTTCCTCCTTGTGACCATGAAAGTTATCCATCTGGACATGAACTCCAGTTTGTGAGCTCTTTGTAGAACTTTCTTGAATCTCAAACAGTGTATTCATGGATAATGTTGATTATGTTCTTATAATCAAAAAATATCTGTAAACATGATTGACTGGGATCACTATACAGCAACTACTAAAACTGTAGGATTGAGTGAACTATAATTTGAACTCATTTTTCATGAGCCACATAAGAAAATGTATCATAAATCCTTCGTCTGTTGTATTTATGTGAGACATGCACTCAAAACCAGCTATTTATTAAGTCTAGAGTATTTTTCTTTCTATTACCTTATTTTCAGAAAACCTTGAGAAGAATGAAGGAACACAAGGTCTAGCTAATACATGTTCCTGGTAACAATAATTCATGCACCTTTCTCAGAAGGCCAAAAAAAAATAAATCTGAAGAAATATCCATGAATATTTGCCACAGTTGAGCTGTGCTGAGATCTTGGAAGGAACGGGACCAAATGACCAGAGTCTTTTAAAAGGGAATCTTTGCACCAGTCTGCAGTTCTGATTAGTGAAATGGGTGTTGTGTTCATTAATAGTGGAAAGTATTTTTCCGTATTTAACACACTGTTGAACATTGACAGCTACCACATCTAAAGTTTTGCACTTCAACATCGTAAACTTGATGATGGATTGTTACATTTGTAGCCATGTTTTTAATCAAGGTGTTCTTTTTATGCTAACCAGTTTTTTATTTATGCTAACAAGAATACATCAATTATCTTGGCTATTAAAACCTATCTATAATGAGATTCTATTTATGAAAATAGATCTATTAAGTTTTAAGTATGAACACTTCAACTGAATTTAACTCTTTTTATTAGAAGCCATGCTTTTCTGTTTATATTTTAAATATACAATTAGTAATTTATTCTTTTCTTCAGATACATAATTTCTTTAATGATATTTAGAGTATGATTAATATCTTTTAGGTGGTTAATAGATGTCTTTCATTTTTTGAGCCCAAATCTGAAGTAAAAAAAAATAAAAGAGATTTTGATTTGAAATACAAAAACGAAAATTAAAGTGCACATGTGGAAATCAAGCCCTGGGATAATAAAAGTAAGTATATCCAAGAAGTTAACTGATCCTCCACTGTTATTTTTGAGGTAATCATCTCATTGCCTCCTTCAATAGTCATGCTTTGAATAGTAATTGACTGGAGAATGTTTGGACAACACATGCCAGGATTATTCTTATTAGAAAACACAAGTTAAAATTTATTTTCATAGGATTTCACCACTAAACATTTGAAAAAAGAGAATTTAAAAAGTGATTTTTTTCTGTGACATTACATTGTTTTCTAGTTCAGTAATAATGGTAATTTGATAGTTGTAATCAATTCCACAGATAAATATTCCAGTACTTTTTTTGAGGCTGTACATTTAAAAGACCTTTACTGTGCTAAGCACATTCTCAAATAATTATTGACATTTTGAGTCAAGCGTAAAGTAATACTTTCACATTTCAGCAGCTCTTAAGCGCTTTGCTTCAAATGACATCACTGACAATTGCAAGATAACTTTTAACATAAAGGAATAGGCATGGTGTTGCAGATGACCACAAGAGGAAATAAGCAGCAATATCAACATATGATTAGGTTTCCATTTTATGTAACTAACTTTTTGAAATAATATATTTTTGATTGTTTAGTTTTGCAATGATTAGTTTACTGTCAGCTGAATGTCTCCTTTTAATTAGTGTTTCAAAATACCCACAAATTCTGCATTGACTACTGGACTTCAAACATCTCTTAAAATGGAAGAAATTTTACAGTAGTGTTCTAGATACAAGGTTTTTCAGGATGAAATGTGAAAAGCAAGAAAATGAAGTCCCCTCATCTATGGTATGGGTGTCCATTATACAAGATGGCTGTACAGATAATTAGTTTTTGTGTATTGTTCTAGACATGGACCTCATGTCTTATTTTGTCTGTAACTACCTTTTTGTCAGTTTCTTCTGCAGTTACATGTTTTAAATATATTTCTTCCTGCAACCTGTCACAATGAAGCTGTAGATAAGCCTGATTAAAATGAAATAATGGAACTAATTATATTTTTATGTTCATTCATGACTCTTTTTTTTCCCCATCAGATCTATAGTACCTTTTCAAATACCAAATTTCTGAATAAAATTTCCTTTCAAGGACTTGTATTTTGAGCCTGTGGCACCTTTATATTACAACTTGCATAGCTACAGCGTTCACCGAGAATAGCATTTCTTTCATCTAACTTGTGTAATCTAAAAAATGTAGTTCATTTAAATTCCTCAATATTTAGTAAAGAATACTTCCATTCTGTTAAATGTCTTCCTAGATAGGATACATTTCTATAATTCTGTTCTTCCACTTTTTGTAGAGAAGCATAGTTGTCTGAAGTTTTGTGCATGAGTTTTTATTTTTCAATTTATACAAAATGTGTCAACCCCTTAAAAAGTACTATATGTTTACATTTAAGATATTTAAGTTTATAGAATAATTTGGACAAGCTGAATGTACAGCAAAAAAACTTTGAAGGCTACATTATGCATAAGAGTAATATAAAGTATTGAGTGTATTACCTAATTCTGGGAAAAAAATCAACTTCAGATTTTGGAAAAAAAGTAATCATTGACACAGTGACCAATACAAAAATCCTAATTCTTAATCACTCACCAAATGCATGAATATCTTTATTTGCATATCTGCTCTATTAGAATTGAAGTGCCTGCTTTAGGTATTCATATATGTTTAGGATTTGATCTTAGGCTTCCAAGAATTTTCCTGAATTTTCCGAAACATTGATGCTTTGGATCTCCCTGTTCATAATGGGCTAGGGTCTTGCGAACAGCTACTAAAAAGAAGATAATCTCAATAGAATTAATTATTAACCTTTTTAATAATGATGGAAGATAAAAGCAATCAAAAGGTGAGACTTAAGACCCAAAATGTTCCACTTTGATGCAATGTATGTATTAATAATTCAAATCTTTTGATGGTTATTTTTTCCCTGTTTATCATCTCATGAGTTCTATACAGAACACTGTGGTCTATTAGCAATACATTCAAAATGTTTCATCTAATATTAGCAGCAGTTTTCATTACTTAGAGGAAGACATTAGTTCTTGTGCATTAGTACTTTGTTAATACTAAAGCTTGATGTTTTGAAAGGTTCATATATACTTTAGTTGTCTGGATCTGTGATTTTGATGACATTCTGGGAAAGATCTTTTTGCAGACATAAGCCTCTTTGTGCAATGAAACAAAACATAGAGAAAGCAATTTTTATAAATGGCTATGTTTACATTAGCAAATAGAATGGCACATGAGAAATTGATCTGTATGGTGTAACAGGGGGTGCTGAGGCTGATTTTCATCCTATATGCATTTTGTGGAGATTTATTGTGGACTAGCACTAGTCTGATCCTGTGAACTGAGCTCCTGTTAGTTCAAGCTATCTAGTTGTGCTTTTTGAATCATATCCTTCAATTGAATTGGATCCAAAAATAATCCAATATATTTGATTCAAGATAGCTCTTCCAAGGATAGCAAAGTACAGTAATTGGGGAGGATAAGGAGATTGAATTTTGTAGCTCATACCTTATGTGAACTAAAGTATTAATGTAGATTCACTAAAAACATTGTATAGAGTATGTCAATTTATAACTGTCGTGAACTATTCTGTCATTCTAAAATATTTTTCCTTATATATATAAATTTATATATATATACACATGAAAAAGAATGCTGTGTCAGAACCTCAAGTGATACGTAGATATATGAGTGTTGCTTACTTGGATCATATGTTTCTGTCACATCATGTTTTTACCCACTCAGACTATAGACAACTAAAGGATTATCATTCTATAGATGATGAAAAACACGTGTGGATAGTCTTTCTGGTTTCATCCTTTCTCTAAGGGCAATTTTGTCTAAATGACATTGGAAGTAGGTTTATGAACACATACCTCCCATTTTGTGGCTTTCTAGTGCCTGAAAACTAGCATAAAGGATTATATTCTTTTTCCTTTCAACACATTAAATTGTTTTAATAATGTTTCAGAATCAAGAGAAGATGCTGAGGATCCTAACTGAAATATCTGGGTGATCGATCTGGTAGGGTGGAAATGAGGGGGTTGTTTCTATGTTTTCGGAGTAGTGAGTAGTATATGATACTGGAATGATACTTACCTAAATGAATAGTGTTCCAGTAGCTTAATAATAGATTTTCATCAAACAAAAAAGTATTCAGAGGATTTTAATGAAAATTATCAGAAAGAATCTAATGCAATGAGTTCAAGAAAAAAACACTAGATTCACTGAAGTTGTGTTTAATCTACATAAAAGGTTTAAGACAAGCTTTTTTAAGAAAATAGAAAGAAATATGATAAAAGCCTTATTCCATGATACAATGTTCTTGGGAAGACAAAGTGCTACTTCATCCATTTCTTTCTGGTAGTAAAGAAATAAGAGCACTTCAGGGTTGTAGATGCTTGGTTCTTATAATTCTCAAACAATAAGATACTGAAGTGCTAACAAAAGTATATTTTTTTTACGAGCAGGCAAAAGAGTAAAATAGAATTATTTTGACCATCTCTGCTGCAGATTCTCATTTATTCTTGGTTTCTTTATGCTCATCTTTCAATAGCTACCAGAAGTCATAGAATCGTACAATGGTTTCGGCTGGAAGAGACTTTCACCATTAAACTGTCCCTCAGCACATCTACCCGTCTCTTAAACACCTCCAGGCAGGAAGACTCACCCCCCCCCCGGGGCAGCCTATTCCAATGCCTGACAACTCTCTCAGGCAAGAAATTATTCTTAATATCCAACCTGAACTTCCCCTGGCACAACATAAGGCCATTTCTCCTTGTCCTATCATTCACCACTAGGGAGAACAGACTAACTTCCACCTCGCTACAACCTCCTTTCAGGTAGTTGTAGAGAGCGATGAGATCTCCCCTCAGATTCCTCTTCTCCAGGCTAAACAGCCCCAGATCCCTCAGGCATTCTTCATACAGCACATGCTCCAAATCCTTTACCAGCTTGGTAGCCCACCTCTGTGCCCTCTTCAGCACCTCAATGTCCCTCTTGTAGTGAGGGGCCCAAAACTGGACACAATATTCGAGGTGAGGCCTCACCAAAGCTGGGTCCAGGGGAACGATCATTTCGCTGCTCCTGCTGGCAATGCTATTTCTGATCCAGGCCAGGATACCGTTGGCCTTCTTGGCCACCTGGGCACACTGCTGGCTTATGTTCATCCAGCTGTCCGTCAACACTCCCAGGTCCTTCTCTGCCTGGCAGCTCTCCAGCCACTCCTCCCCAAGCCTGTAGCGCTGCTGCGGGTTGTTGTGGCTGAAGTGCAGGACCTGGCATTTGGTCTTATTGAAATTCATGTGACTGGCCTTGGCCCAGCGATCAAGCCTAGATCCCTCTGTAGAGCCTCCCTACACTCCGGCAGATCAACTTTTTCACCCGGCTTGGCGTTATCTGCAAACTTACAAGAAGTCCTCTTGTGAAATGTTTACTTCATTATAAAGCCTTGTAGATCTTGTTTAATTTTTCTAAATTAACTCAGTTTTGATATGAGAGATCTATCACGAAAGAATATTGTGTCTTTGAAAAAGGGATGCTTATATTATTGGTGTCTTCTCTGGTGATATTCGTGGAAGTAATAGGCAAGCTTTTTATTTGTTTACTTGTAACAAAGACAAGAGTTAATAGGAATCTACTTAATGAATACAGCTAAGCGAGTGAAAAAGATTTTGGATTGCTCAGTAGCCATTGCTGTGATTCAGTAAGGTAAATTTGGGTAACAGGCAAGAGAGAACATTTGAGAAAAGCACTGAACTTAAAAGTTAAAGTGTGTGTTTGAATGCTGCAGTAAAAATGCCCATAATGTAAAATGAGTTCTGAAATACTATCCCTGAATATCAAATCTTAATATGTAGCCTTGGGCTTAAGCAAATAGATATTAGTAGATTTGTGCTTCATATTTGTATAGAACAAACAAAATACACTTCTAGTTCGTGACTAGGAGCTCACTAGTGCAACTAAAATTTTAAAAAATTCAACCAAAAATAAATGGCACTTATTGATGGATAGTCTGCATCTTGTGTGTAGAATTCTTACATGATAGCTTAGCCACTTAAAAGTCATCACAGATGATGCCTGCTATGGGGCTGTAATAGCAAAATATTTTTTATTTTATTCAACTCCTATTCAAAATTGCAATTGTTACTTTTTGCTAAATTTAAAAGAAAAAGTTGATAATTCTTATGTGTTTCCCCTCTTTTCCTTTCCTGTTTTAATACTCGTCTCAGGTATTTCAGTCTTCTCATTGAAAAAATCATGCCTGTTTAATTTAATTTCCTACCAATTTTGTATTAACCACAATGATAGAAATTTAGAACAGTAGAAATATGTGATTAGAATAGGAGAAAGAGTTGTGTGGGTTGAAACTATTCAGACAGAATAGCAATTTTTCATTAATATTTTGTTTGTCTTCCAACAAGCTTTCAGCAATTAAGAATGAATAGAAAGAAAAGGGTAATGACATGTTTTATCAAAATTCAAGTGCGAAAGAAACGCTCTGAATTTATGTGATGAGTTGATGTATCTCTTCTGCCTATTTTTCAGATCTACCCCATACATATCTCAGAGTTGCTGTGTTAGTCTTACAAGCAGCTTGACATTGATTGACTTTCTGAAGCTAACAGGAATTATAATATTATTTAAGTTTGACTCATCACCAGTGCTTTTTATGCTTTGGCACAAAATGAAATACAGAAATTCCATTTAAAAGTAACAAAATCCTTCTTTACAGTGAGAGTGGCAGAACAGTGGAACAAGGTGTTCAGAAAAGCTGTGGAGACTCTTGAAGATACTGATGATATATCTTGAAGATAAAATATATTAAACCCATCTGATTAAAGCCCTGGACAAAGTGCTCTAGGTGACCCTTCTTAGAGCAGGGGACTTTGACTAGATGATCTCCAGAGTTGGCTCTCTGGCCATCTTAAGTCCTACTGAATATCCCAAGTTATCACGTGTTGTGAAGTTTGGAAGTCATCTGATTTGAGAGTAAGAGAAAAATAAGAATCTTAGTTCTTGATCTACCAGGGTTTTGGCTAGTGCCCAAGCTAATTAACAGAAATATTTTAAACAATATAGATTCCTTTCACTCGGTACTCAATGTGGGGTAATTTTTTATGCTTCTCAACAAATTAAGTTGCTTCTTGGATGGTGTTTTACAGTTGTTTAAAATGTTTTCAAAGTCCTGATTCTTTTGAGGTGTAGGTGGTGTGACAGCAGGAAGGCCTGATAGGATCATACTATTTATATTCAAGCATTAAGTAATTAAGTGGAAAAATTGGCAGCTTTGTATCCAGAATCAATTGTGAGGTAACTGGCTGAGAATGGTTGCAACCCTTGCTCTCAATTAAATGTAAAAAGGATTCACTCTTCCACTACACTGTTATAGTCCAAATGCACCAGGATTTGAACAGACAGTATTTGCAAAGTTGATAGCAATTGCTATATAGAAGTCACGAAAGAATATAAACCACAAACAATGTGAAGTATCAGGATATACAATGCAAAACTAGAAATTTTAGGAAGTGAAAGGAAAAACCGTGATGATTAAGCCTCATGAAGCTATATGGATATATTGCCTATCACCAAATCTGTCCACAGTCGGTCCCTAAGGCCGAGCTCTGGAATTAGGTTTTTTCATGAATTGAAAGTGTAGTATTATTTTACTTTCTAGCTTGGATAGGGAAGAGTTAAGTAATACAGACCTGAGATAAATGCTGTACCTCAGAAAAAGTTAATAGGGCTCAATTAGTACAAACTGCAAGAAAGATATGTCTTTGGCATTGCAGTGATTTTTTTTTTTTTTTGCTGGTGAGGGGAAAAGAAAACATCTGGCTTTTGAAGTACAGTTGAAACAATGAAGAAATGATTTTTTTAAAAAATTGATTTACTGTTGGGTTATAATGCAAAGGTGTACCTTTTCTCTGTGATTTAATCATCTCCGTGTTCAGATATAATTAGGAATAATTCCATATGCTGTTGTCAGAAAATATTATATCAATTTTCAGAGGGAAAAATTTATCAGACTTAATGC
>NW_009713293.1:17314-48011 GCF_000703405.1 Apaloderma vittatum | reverse complement strand
TTCCTGCTAAATGCAAATCTAGTAAGGAATATCCCTACTAAGGGACTAGTAAAGGCTTAGGGTTGCTGTTTTGCTGAGAAGGACAAATTGAGCATCTAGTGGCCTTATTTGGGTAAAAAGCAGCTCTACCATGTTGATTCACAGTGCTGGCAGATGGAGCTGTATTAATATTGTGCACTGAAAGTCAGTAAAGCTAAACATAACCCTCTCTTTTTCCCTCATGTGCCTTATTTCATCAGCAATTGGAAATTTCTCAGGTCTGTTTTTCTGTGAAATTTTACTGACGTAATTTTATCAATGGAAACAAAAAATTAAGGGTGTAGGCTGTTTTTCTTTGTTAAAGTGCAGTTTATATCCTTATTTTTGGCATTGCAATAAACATATGAGATAACCAGCATTTTACCAATAACTTTCTGGAAATATTAATCCTAGTATTCATCGTTCTTCTCTTCTGTTTGTCTCATTAAGACGCAGTTTCTTTTGAAACCTCAGATATTTTACAGATTAGGATCTAAATGAAGATTAGAGTACATGAAGAAAGTTCTTGTTTACATAGGGTTTCTTTTAGATTCATAGCAACTGATGCATAAATAGCATTTGTTATGTATCAACATTCTAACTTTCTTGATAGGGATTAAATTTTATTTAACTTAAATGGTCTTGTTGGTAACAATTAAAGGACTACTATGAGTTACATAAATAGTAACATGGATACACAAATACAGGGTTGGGTTTTTTTCAAGGTTGTTTTTTTTGCATTTAGAGCAATTCCATACTTGCATGTTTTCATCAACCTACATCTCTAAGATGTTATACTTTTTTTCAGGTGTAAAAAAAAGGTGCCATAATTAGCGTAACATCAATTTTCAAAGTATATAAAAGCTCTGTATCTTTTAAGACTGATAGTTCTGTTATGACTACTGTCATTTTTATCCAGATTATACTGCCTAAAGTATATGAAGTTTTACATATCAGAAAGGATGACGTGTTTGAAAGAAGACAGTAAAACATGGTATGGAGATCCAATTTTTATGTTCTTAAAATGATAAAATAAACTGGATAAAGTGTTCCTTAACTATGCAGCAAACATGTATTATGATCCAGGTCTTCTTTTTATCAGAAAAACACAGGCTGTGATATTGTTTCTCAATGCATGACA
This sequence comes from Apaloderma vittatum, assembly GCF_000703405.1. Lineage (NCBI taxonomy): Eukaryota > Metazoa > Chordata > Aves > Trogoniformes > Trogonidae > Apaloderma > Apaloderma vittatum. Next base: position 46,852 of record NW_009713293.1, on the reverse strand, counting down.
CATTCAAAATTTGCAATGCATTTGCCTGAAAATATGTTGTTCTCAGAAATAATGCAATATCAAGTCAGAATTCTAATGTTTGTACTGGAAGTCCAAGTGTAATAAATTCTGCAGAATGAGAACCATCATGCCCATCATTCTTTCTGAAAGGATTTTGTCAGCATTATGTCATAGCCATTGATACTGGAATGGACTGAATAGGATATACTGAACTGAACGTGTGTTAGTTTTATGTGTCTTGGTACAGGATGTTTTTAACCCAGCAAAGAGTACACCTGTCCAAGCCATGAGTTTATGACCATTAAGATGGCTGGATGGCCAAACCCGGAGAGTGGTGGTGAATGGAGTTCAATCCAGCTGGCAGTTGGTCACAAGTGGTGTCCCCTAGGGCTCAGTGTTGGGCCCAGCATTATTTAATATCTTTATTGAAGATCTGGATGAGGGGGTTGAGTGCTCCCTGACTAAATTAGAAGATGACACCAAACTGAGCGGGAGTGTTGATCCGCTGGAGGGTAGGGAGGCTCTGCAGAGGGGTCTGGAGAGGCTGGATCTATGGGCCAAAGCCAACTGTATGAGGAGCAACAAGGCCAAGCGCTGGGTCCTGCACTTTGACCAACAACCCCAGGCAGTGTTACAGGCTTGGGGAGGTAGTGGCTGGAAAGCTGCCTGGCAGAAAAGGGTGTTAGAGGACAGACCGGTGAAGATGAGCCAGCAGCATGCCCAGGTGACCAAGAAGGCCAATAGTATCCTGGCCTGTATAAAAATAGTGTGTCTAGCAGCAGTAGTGAAGTGATCGTGTCTCTGTACTTGGCACTTGTGAGGCCTCAGCTTGAGTACCGTGTTCAGTTTTGAGCACCGCAGTTATAAGAAAGAAGCTGGAGCTGGCCTGGAGAAGAGCAATGAAGCTGGTGAGGGGTCTTATGAGAAGCAGCTGAGGAAGCTGGATTTCTTTTTTTCTGGAGAAGACGAGGCTGAGAGGAGGACTCAGTGCTCTCTACAACTACCCAAAAGTAGGTTGTAATAGATGTTGGACTCCTCTCTCAAGTTATTAACAATAGGACAAGAGGAAATGGACTCAAGTTGCACCAAAGGAGGTTTACATTAGATATTAGGTAAAATTTCTTGACTGAAAGAGTGGTGAGGCATTAGAACAGGCTGCTCAGAGAAGTAGTGGAATTGCCACTCCTGGAGGTGTTAGAAAAATGTGTAAATGTGACACTTCAGGATATACAGTTGCAAAGAAAAAATGTGAACCTGTGGTGGTATGACCTTGGCTGGCGGCCAGGTGCTCACACAGCTGCTCTGTCACCCATCCTTCTCCTCTAGACAGGGAGAGAAAGAGGCGTTCCTATCCTATTATTACTGATAGGCTCAGCCTTGGCCAGCAGCGTGTTCATCTTTGGAGCCAGCTGGCATTGACTCTACCAGACTTAGGGGAAACTTCTAGCAGCTCCTTGCAGAAGCCACCCCTACAGCCCTCCCAACCACTGAAATATGGCCAGGCAAACCCAACACAGTGTCATACTCTCCAGTGATCCATGGTAGGAGCTGCAGATGTTTTTTCTCCAATATAAACCCGAATAAGAGTCAGAGTCTTCGGATTTTATGCTTAGGTTCCATTGAGCTTACCTCTGAGCTACAGGTCATTACTTTTGTTAATTCACAAGAAATCTGTACCGAAAGGTCCTCAATATCTTTTAAAAAGTAGTGGCTCCTTGGGAGTCTGATTTATCAACTTAAAATAAAAATCTTTAAGTGGAAGTTTAGGAGCCATTTTAATGTATCTGTTGTATATCATCAGAATTCAGAAATAGGCAACTTCTTAAAATGGAATTTCGCTGAACTTCATAGAAATTGATGGTCTTACACCTAATTTATGACACGTAATTTTTTTTGCCTTTTCCTGCAATGTGTATGTTATGCATGCACTTCCTAGTATATACTAAGTACGCTTACTCATATGCTTTAATATTTAATAGGAGAGAATGTACAAATCACTCTTGCTTCTCTGTGTGATTCCGCCAAAATATATTTTACTGTATCTTTTTAAAGATGAGCAGTATGATTTACATTAGGTTTCACTATAAAGCAAAATACGGATTCCCATCAAGAACTAGTATATGAATATTCCTTACATACACAGCCATTTTAATCGAAATCAGATTTCTTCTATTCCAAGCCTCACGTATTTCTTTTTCACTAAATAATATTTAGAATACTAGTATACTATGTATACACATACATTATTAGTTGCAAGTTGCAACAGAGCAAGTTTAGGCTGGACATTAGGAAGAAATTCTTCACAGAAAGATCGGTTGGGAACTGTAATAGACTGCCTAGGGAGGTGGTTGAGTCGCCATCCCTGGATGTGTTTAAGTGTTGCTTAGATGTGGTGTTGGGTGATATGGTTTAGGGGTGAACTTGTAGTGTAGGGTTAATGGTTGGACTTGATGATCCCAAGGGTCTTTTCCAACCTGAATTGTTCTATGATTCTATGATTCTATGATTTACCCATACACATCCTCATATACCGCCCAAGCAGCCTGAACCTCTGACTGAGGAACGGTCAGAGGGTGTGTTCGCTGGAGAGACTACCAAGACAGGGAAGACTATAGGCTTATGATGTCTTGCAACACAGGGAAGACAACTCTTTCACCTGCAGATTGCAACTGCACAATAGGGTTAGTGCCCTGGTAGCAGACAGTGGGGTGGAAATTGTGCCTGAGGAAGCATCAGAGTGAGGAACCTTCTTCTAAGGGTGTTGAAGCCCTGTCTGCTGACCTGACCTACTCTTTAGGGAGGTTTACAGTGTGCCAGGTGCTCAGATGCGTGACGCCTTGTGGAGACTCATGAGGCTTATTCACTCACTGGACCACTATCTGCTGCTTCTTATTCACATAGGCACCAGTGGCACTGTGAGGATGTTGACTTTATCAAGGGGGACAACACGGGAGGGACTTCTCTTGGGTCCTACTAGCCATCCTGAAAGTGCAGGTTCCATGTTAACATGTTATTTTGTATCATTGGGTATTTTTACTGTATAGTATGTAATTATGTAGTATATATTTATATATAGTATATAGTTCAACATTTTCAATGTTATTGTTAGTATTATTTTATTTTTTATTAATTTTACGTTGAGAGTTTTTTGTTTGTTTTTCTTTTCCGACCTCAAAATCTCTCATCCTGGTTCCCCTGTTGTCCTCCCCCGGTAGGGTGGTGGTATCACAAATCGCATCTGTCAGAGTTTAGTGGCCAGACAAGCCCAAAACTTCGACAGTCTGACAAAGGGGGCAACAGCATTTTTGCCACGAGGCTGGGCATTCTGATGAGGAATACCTTAAACTAGGAATGGCTGTGGAGGAAAATTACAAGTCACAGTCAAGGAAGGAAGTGGTGAGCAGGGGTGAACAGCAAAGGGAGCAAAGTGGCAGGTACAAGAAAGACCTCCAGAATAATAAAGCAGGGGGAAAGAGGGTCAATTTTAGGGATGTCAGATGTACAGAAATGTATGCAGCCTGGGAAACAAGTAGGAAGAACTGTATCTCTGCGTGTGGCCTCAGAAATCCCTGTGGTGGGACAGCTCACACATCTAGAGTAGAAGCTCTTCAGGAAAGGCTGGTGTGCATGTTACAAAGCTCTGTCAATGATACTACTTACAGGAGACAAAATTTGAAGTTAAGATCCATCTGGGCCATTGCACCAATGAGTTAAGCGTGAGTGAAGAGAAATTCTTTTCTTATGTTCTTAGGCAGCTTCCTGAGCTGTTTCTCAAGTAATAGAAGTACAGTTCAGATTGTGCTAGCAACACTGGCATGCTTACAAAATTAATATTTTCCAGTCAAAAAATATCTACTTTCTGATGTAAGAAGGAATGGCAGCTGGTCAACTGACATGGTAACAATATGAAGAAATAAATCTAACTTCAATGTAAAGACATTGGAAAGATCTTTTGAGTTTGGTCAGTATAGTAAGAATTAACTTTACTGGACTAATGAACCCTTTCCTCCTGCTAGCAAGTATTCTTAAGTTATCTGAGAATAGTAACTTTGAGATGAAACAACAGAGACTGTTTACAAAATATGAAATATGGTCTTTGTTTGACATCTTTTTAGGTACTTAGAAGTCCGTCTGTGAAAAGCGCATGAAGGGAAATCACTACTTCCCTAAATTATTTTAAAAAAAGACAGATTGATTGTTTATATCTAAAACCATAGCTTAGATAAAGATACTTTACCTTTCTTTACATTAAATTAGGTATTTCTCTGAGAAAATTAATGTCTGTGTAAATTACCAATAACATAATACACAAGCTGTCACTGAAATATGAAAATGCAGGACAAAAGGTCTCAGTACTTCCTGCAGGATTCAGAACTGGCAGGAAAGCTTTTAGAATTCCTGTGCTGTTCAGCCAAGGGATTCCTTCTGAATACTCCTGGAAGGGAAAGATCTTAATGAGCATATGTGGGGAAGTGATATTCAGGTTGTATATTGCAGATACAGGGTCTATTCCTCCTCTGTGGTTTCTACTATTTCCACAGCAGTAAAAGGAGTAACAACTTTAAATGACTTTAATGTGCTCTTTTAATATGCATTATTTGTGTTCTCCATTCTTTTGCTTTTCCCCTTGTTTTCTTTGCATTTGGTATCATATGAAGCTCTAAATTAAGATGATATAAAAGCACTTTGCAGCTGAAGAACAGAAGGAAACTTTAAAAAGTCAAAAACTCACCATGAGAATACCATGACTCTTCCTTTAGAATTTTCTTACATTTATAATTTTTTGATCTACCTTTGCCAGGAAGATGTAGTATTATATTTGTGGTCCAACCTATTTATCAACACTGAATATATCCATATCTTCAAAACTTTGTATCCTCCAAAAAAAATTGTAAAAAATTCTAGTTGAAACTCCACTCAACCTTCTACTTGTAAACCTGACGTGAACTTATATTCTTCACTGGGGGTGTTGTCTGTCTGTGTCTCATTCTAACTTAAGACTCGAATCACATCTGAGTCCAAAGATGGGCAGCACTCTCAGACCTCACATTTTAAACATAGGGAAGTCTGCATAGTGTCTTATAAAATGCATCCATTCGTGTTTGATTTGGAAGGTGCTTTCTAGAATGTCAGATATTTCTCTGTGTTTTTCTATGCTTGTGAACAGTAAGTTATTCAAAACGTATCATTAAACTATTTGAAATATATCATTACTACTTGAGCATAGGACAACCCCCTTGGTTTCTTTCTGAAAAATCCTGTCTGCCCTCAGTGTCCTCAGAAATGTGAAGGATTGACTCTCCTGCTCTCTGGGATGCTCACTGGTGCTCAGGATTCAGAGTGTAGGCTTTCCGAGCAACAGTAATATCTGTCATTTTGAATGAATACAAATCTATAACAATCTATATTTGTACAGCCCCAGTGGAAACATGTGGTGTCAGCTGTGCTCGCAGTACTTTAAAGGCTTTATTAAGTCAGCTGGCAACACACCCTGTCTCCAGGCACTGAGTTTTATAGCAAAGGAGCTAAGAGACTGAAACCTCCCCCCCACTTCTTTTTTTTTCTCCTTTCTCATGTCAACTAGCTTTCAAAAACCACAGGAAGTGATTTTTAAAAAGGCTTATGGGTGTGCTGCTGTGTTGTTAATACCCACAACATAGTTTACAGGTGTGCACTTACACCCACCCACACAGTCTTACACATACATTTGCTCACACTGTCAAGTATCCTTATGCAGTCTAATACAAACTCCATTGAAATTATTACGGCTGAACTAAAAGAGTAACTGCACAGAATTTATAAATAATTGTAAGACAGTTTCCTTAGCTCGTGCAGCCCTTCAAAAGGAGGCTATACAAAACTGTGGGAAGGTTCTGGACGGTTTCTCACTGTAAAAATCCACAGATACGTTGTCTCGTGGCCTTTTAAGGACTGTACTTTCTGTTTGCTTTAATTTAGATGAAATTGTTGAATTGGTAAATGTTAAAATATTAGTTTGCTTTAGTCATGTTTTGAGAATCAGTTGTTCAAAGACTGAACTTGCCAGTGACATTCAGAATCTTTTCTCTTGCAGCCATTTCGTAGAGTGACGTTTTCTGTTGTGAGTCAGCCTCAGGACCCGCATCAAGGGTCATTGCAGAGTTGCTATGACAGCGGTCTGGAGGAGTCAGAAACACCAAGCAGTAAGAGTTCATCAGGGCCAAGACTGGGTGCCCTTCCACTCCCAGAGGACAACTACGAAAGGACTACGCCGGATGGCAGTGTTGGTGAGGCAGAGCATATGGAAAATGGTAGGGGCAAACACGACATTCACACACATAATCTCACTAGCAAGTGATATTAAGTAGACTTTTGAAAGGCCAGTCCAAAACCATAAATAAATATATTAAATAGCTAAAATTGTAATTATTTCATTTTAAAGTTTGTTAAAATGCAGATATACAAAATAATGGAGCATAACACTAGTAATAAAACTAGCACTTTCTTTTCTTTACATGATTTAAAAAATATACTGCAGAAGCAGTTAAAATATTGAAAAAAATACCAGTAGAGGGCTGGGGATGCTAATTGAATTAAACCCCATACTTTTCCTTTTAGATAAAAGACCACAAAGGATATGTTTTCTCTTTCACTTTCATTTTTGCTTCAACACTACTTAGGAATTTTCCCAGAATGTAATATGTAAAGCATCAACAAAAGAAAGTAGGATTTAAAACCCCCACTCCAGAGAATTCCCTGTTCCCCAAAAATGTAATATATAGACTGTTTTCAAAATAATATTGAGTGTCAAGTCCATTCTTCGTTATTTAGAAGAACATTACTTTCCTTTTCTTCACAATTTATTTTGTACAATACTTTTAGAACATCTCATTTAAACTGAGGGTCTATTTATGTACAGGGAGAAAATACTGAATCCTTATTTATTGTATAGTAATTCTCCAGATATTACAGAATAGAGGTAATTTTAAATATCAGGGTTTGTTTTCCATGCTATCTAACACTAGAATTTTTAAAAAAATCTTTTCCATTTGAAATGTATTTCATAAAACTTAAATGTTTTACTGTTCTCCAGTTATTGGTCTTCATCTAAAATTTTATGAAGTCGGACGCTGACTTCATTGTCTTTTCATTTGCCCATAAAAAATAAAATAAATTATTGTATGTCAAAGTGTATAGATTTTTGATAACCAAAGAGGTAATGGGTTTCCTAATCCAATTGGAATTGGTGCAAGAAGGGTGGTGTATTTCCTGTTATAGAATGAATGAAGTAGTTTGGCTATATGCATGTTTTAGTTTTTTCACAAATTAAAACACTGGTTAATCATTTTTTGGTTTTTGTCTTTCCTGAGGTAGATGTGTTGACCCAATACAAATATTCTCCATGGTAAGATATTGCCAAATATAGTATATATGACTGAAGAATGGCAGTCTACATATGCATATAATGTATATCACAACACCAAATGACTACCTGACCAAAAGGGACGATGGTATTATCCATCTAAAAAAAAAAAGATATATTAGGTTATATATGTTTATAATTGTTTGTCTATATATTCTCCTTAGTTGTTTATATGCATATATCTCACTAAATTTCATTTTTCTGGCTGCGTGGTAGGGCAGAAGGTCTTACTGATATTACTAGAAAAATGTCAGAAAAAAGTTTCTAATCTTTGAACCTAAGTTTCAATAATTATTTTATTGTCTGTTTTCTAGATTTTGTGGTTAAAATAATGAAACAAAACAGTTTGTTAATTCTCCTGGACATCTAGCAGTGTAGGAGATTGCTAGACATGAAATTCTGACTTCAGAAAGTATGTTAACATGGAGTATGCCTGAACCACATTGGGAAAACTGTACATCCACAACTGAATATCTTTTTAATATATTCAATAGCCAGTGAAAATCATCACACTTACTGAAGTGTAATTGAAAAGTGCTTGAACAGTGTCAAAAGTTAAAGCAAAACAGTTTAAGTTTTTGTGTTGATTCAAAAACTGTCATTGCATTCTTTTAATTGAAGTATTTCAGACATCACTGATCTTTTGAGAGAATTTATATTTGATAGGACGTATTTGTTGTATTAAGTTTTAAAAATGGCATTAATAGTATAGATAGAATAGTTTAGACAAATATATTATTACATGACTAGGTGAAGGAAAACAAACTTACCATGAAAAAAAATTTTGCATGGCAGGACTTGCATATAGTAATCAGGAATTCTATGTTCTTTATAAAACCTTAAACTGAGACCTTTGTAAAGTGGGTGACATTGTGATGAAAATTGTACTTTAAACACTTCTGGATTTTGCTGTCACATTTTAAAAAACCAAGATTTCAACAGCGGCATGTCATCTGCCTATGGAAATTTTTGTTAACATCATAAATAATGTCAGAATTTTGTTCCTTCATATACATAATATCAGGCATTTAAGTGAGACTTTTCTGTGATCTGATTCTTAAGTCCACTTGAATTATAACTATTTTAAGCACAACCATATTGTTCAAATTCTGACAATGTAATCTTTAATATTAATGGATCATTCCAACAGAAATAGAATTGGAATTGAAATCTGTCAAGTGTTCATTCGTCATGTTTAATTGTAATCTAGGTAATCTGCAGTGTTTAGCTTGGTTAGGTTTTAATCATAGTTTATACTGGATTTTCATGCAGATTTTCCATTGAAATAACACCTTGGAAGCTATCTTAGTTATTGAATGTTATTGCTTCAAATATTTACCATTTAATTTCACTTGTTGTGAAACAATGCAGTTATAACTGATTGCTTTGGATTTCCTTTAATTTTAAAGTTTGAAATGGTAATTTTCAGCACAGTACACTAAACCCTGTGATATATTTGATACTTTTTTTCCAAGCTAAGATGACAAAGGAAAACAAGTAATTTTTATAGCTAAGGCAAACATAAAAGGAGGAGTTCACAGTTGAAATAAACAGGAAATACAGCTTTCTGATTTCTGGTAAGAGGCTTCTTTCTATTTTCTCAAATGAAGTTAAATGCTGGAGAGGAAAAAGGGTAAGGGGGCTGGTTTTGTTAGAATATGCTGTACATTACCTACCAGCCTACATGACTGTCAGTTGTAGATTGAAGTTTTGTTCTGATGATTAGCTGTGGTATCAGATGCAGGAGAGAGAAAAAAAAAAAGGAAGAAAAAAAGAGATGTTAGCAGATTGACTGTGAAAATTCAGTATGCAATGATCTTGTTAATTAGTTAAACATGCAGAACCAGAAGTAACTTCTGAGTTAATTTATCCCCTGCCCTTGGAGCTTTCCTTACAAGGAAGTTCTGCTCATATGTGCAGCCTTCTCCAATTTTATTGTTAAAATGGCACTGTTTTAACGTAAATTGCACAATGATTTTCTCAAGAACATTTTTATTACATCCATATTTGTATATCAAGGGTAAAGATATTACCATGGTAAATGAGTTTCCTGGTCTTTTAGTCACAGCCTTCTGGTTTTGACGGTGCTTAATACCATGTATATCAGAGGAAAGTTAAAAAAATTAGCTGTGGTAAATACTTCCAGAATTACCTATCCTTCTGACTAACAGTTAATAGTCAGCATGTGCTTGAAATTGTGATTTTCTAAATAGTAATAATAATAATATAATTTATCACAAGACATTAACCCTCTTCATGTTACTGACCTGAAGGATATTACTTGACAGGAAATTCTTCTGAAAATTATCAAAATTGTTTTATTTTTATTTATGTTTTTGTCTTACTTAACAGTTTTAGCAACTTTTTATCATTGTGAGAAAGAGCGTGGAAGTATTCAATTTTACTTTTTAAAGTACTATGGATTAATTTATCTTTCCTCTGAACTATCTATATTCCTAGGTGTTTTGATCTTTGACCATCATATACCTGTTATTTTCTTCTTTCCATGACCTTCTATTTCTTCTAATCTAGATAGGGATATCTGGAGATGCATTCTCTCCATTTGAGGAATGGACAGTACAGCCTTTCCATACTAATTCTTATGTTATTAATTACACAGACGATCTCTAAGCACAGTTTGTTGTTTCATGCCCATTCACCTGGTTCTGTCAGGTGTCTCTCATGATTCTTGCAGAAATATTTTATTGTATTTGTGGGTTGCTTTTTTTTCAGATTTCTATATACTTACTACTTATTTATACATGTAGTGGCCTGATTAGTTTTATTTTTTTGTTTAATCTAACTAGAGTACCTATAGTGGTAAAACTCCAGTACCGTAGATTTTGGCTCACCTATCCTTCGGAATTAGACTTTTTGCCACACCTGAGATTCCTGCATTAAAGCTAGCTCAGGTATTTCTACATGGACGTATCTTTAGTTTGCGGAATACTATTTTAAGTTAGCCCATGTTTCAGTATCAAATATGTAACAGCTGGAGAACAGCAGTTAACTCTGTGGAAGAAGGAAAATAGGGGAATGGTTTACAGCTTCCATTTTTACAGGGGGAAATGGAGTAAGTAAAGATTAAGTGACATATCTGAAGTCATAGAGGATGTAAAGTGCAGAGAAGGAGCTCAGAATTTTTGTCATTCAGTTACTTGTCTCTCACAAAGAAGTCAGTAGATAGATTGCAGTCTGACTGACCCATAAAGAACTAAAAAACAAGAAAGAAAAGTTCATTATCTCAGTTCATATCATCTGAAAATATGCTATGTTCTCAATGATAATTTCAGATTTAGACCTTAAGTGTAGAAGTGCCACTGTCAATACAGAGAAGGGATTCATGCTATTTGAGATGACTTGAAAATGGGAAAGGAATTTTGACAATTAATAAATATGATTAATTTTATTTATAAGAGCATTCTCTCACTTTTACTTGTAAAATAAAATATTAAACTGTTCTCTGGACCAAAGTGTTAATAAAATGAAGAGTCCATTAGTTTACACAATCCATGTTTGCAAAATCCATTTTCCTTTAGCTTTTGGCAGTACAAATAACACAGATTAATGTTCTTGAAGACTTAAATGTCCTTGTTGTAAACATCGCAAGCCAGACATTCATTGTTCTATTCCATAGAATTACTCTACTTTTGCAGTTTCCATTATTTTCAGATGTTCTGTTCTCTTGAATTCAGGTCCTAAAATTGCATGTGAATAATTCTGCTTTTAAAACTGTGTCCTGAAAATTTTAACGTCAGTAGTCCATCTGAGAGATTGAGTCAGTAGAGATTTCATTGTAGTGATTACATGCTAGTAGTTCCTTTCTTGGTTCATTTCCTTCAGTGCTGCTACATCCACTATTCCTTAAATGTTACCCTGCATACATGAACCTAAAATACCAGAAAATGCGGCACAAATTATTGTTTAGCACATATACATAAGAATTCTTATCCTTGTTGCTGATAAATCCTAGCCTATAATTAGGAACACAATGAACTCTGGATTCTCTAAACCTAGCAACACATATAAGTAATGTTATGGAACACATACATGTTCAGTGATGGGTTGTATCTTGAGCCTGTTGGTTTTGAGAATGGAGTATTCTGGTAAGATCTGTAAAAAGACATTTTATAAGAGGAAAAAGCCCACAGTTTTTAAGACAGAAGACATACTGTGCAGGGATGCCTATTACACTAGTGTGGTCTTATGTGAGGCAATGAACCTGACTGGGAAGAACATTGTCTGTTTTCTTCCTTGAATTCTTTTCCTTTTTAATCTTTTACCACGTTCCCTTAGTTCACCTTACCCCTTATGTCTGTGAGATTTTCAGCAGAGGAATATGTTTCAAAACTATATATTTTTTCAAAAGTTATTTATATTTTGAAGTGTTATATATATGAATTTACAATAGAAATGAGGGAAGTGTATTTTGATTGCTGCAAAATCCTGGTGTTGATGTGTATTTTTACATATATTTTAGCTTTATTATGTTAACAACGTACTACAGAAGGAGAGCATTTTAGGTTGTGCATTATATGTCATTGCCCTAAGGCTTATTGTATGTTACCTATTATTCTATGTTTACATTATATTTCAGATGAGTAATAAAAAGTAAAAATCTAAGTACAGGCAAACTGTGAGCAGAAATAACTCTTACTGAAGCCACCGGAATAGTATATTGTTTTTGTCCTCTATCCTCACCTTTTTAAATTTTCAACACTGTCCAGAGATATACTCACAACTTCTGCATGCTATCTATTTGCGAAGTATACCTGAGTATCACTGTGAATTGTTTTCAGCTTGATCAGGATTTTGTCTGCTCAGTCTGCTCAGAGAACTCGGATGTGCGGAAATCAAAGAAGGAACACATACTTCTATATTGGAAATCCACCCCTACGTGTTGATAGCAAAGCTAACAAATTATCATAATTTTTTTGATTTTCTAAGTAGCATTGTTATTTCTCTTGCTATTCTGTCTGTTGCTTCCCCACTGTATTTACTTTAGTTCCCCTTGTTCTTCATAGCGAAGAATAGCTTATGACTTTTTTATTTTTTCTTTTTAAGATATGTTACAATATTGCTTCCTCTACTCCTCATTTCAGTATCCTGTTCTTAAAAATATAATACATAGAGCAATAATTGTTCAACACTCTTAGTGTATTGATATCAGACAACTTGAACTAGCATTTACTAATATTTAGCTTTATTACCTTAAAAACCGAAAGTTCATATGTACATCCCATCATATTCTAATCAATAACTTGAAAATGGAGAAAGATTTTGGATTATTAAAGAACCATTCCTGCAGTTAGATCCGTTAAGATGAAGCAGCGAGGCAAGGATTTATATGTGCACGTGGGTGTGCACATATGTACACATCTTGGTGAGTCAGTTCTTACTGCAAATACTCATGAGATCTAGACAGTTGCACTTACATAACCTGCCTCATCTATGAATTTAAAATCAATTCAGTCAGGAGGATATGAAGGAGGATACTAAACTGGGGAGTGGAGAACTAAGCCATCAGGAAGTGAAGCAGTATGTCCAATGTCATGCTATGAATTGATCTTTCATCTGGTAATTGATCCAAACACTGCCCATCCTTCAAAAAGTCATAATTTGGACATCAAATTTCATTTTACAGTCAAGCTGGTGAGGGTTTTGCTATTGACTTAGTGGAGTTAGGCTTTTGTCCAAGTCTTCCATGCCAGCTGCTAGCTCAGGCTGCCTCCCACTGATGCAGACTGCAGAATTCCCTTTGATACAGTCGGAGCCCTGAATATAGATGGAGGACAAAATGCATTCTAAAATTTACAGACTCAAGGAAGAAGAAACATCTGGTTTATGAATGGAATATTTAGCAACCTTTGCATCCATGACAGCCTCTTCCCTACGAAAAAAAGTAATGCAGATAGTCAATGGAAATTTATTTTTCCTCAGCTCAGAGTAGTCCTTTCAGTATGCTGTATCTCCCACTTCTCTATTTGTGTTTAATGACAGTTTCTTCAGCTTCCTGGACAACTTAGATTTTGCTGTCCCTTCTAATCTTCAAGTATAATGAAGATCCAGAAAAAGTCCTCTACAGGAGTACTTCTTCATTTCAGTGAAAAATACATTTTGCTCTCTACTGATGTTCTCCAACTACTGTTTATTTATTTAATTAATATTCATTACTACAAATGTTGATATTTGATTATATACTGGTTTTATAAAATACATGATCTTAAAACTTTTGTCTTTCTCATATAAATTTGATACTTTGGCCTTGATGTTTTAAAAGCTGGGATGTTTTTCCTGTATGAAAGAAAAGATTGGTAAAATTAAGAGCAGAAACTATCTTTTCCATTTTTAAACATATCAGGTACAAATTCCTGATTCAGAACAAAAATCAGTCTGTAGTTTCAAACTAATGTACTTGTACTGTGCAGACAAGAATATGTCTAATTGGCCACACAGTTGAACCTAAAGGTATCACAACATTCACAAAGTTTTGCTTTGAAAAATCTGCAAACAAATTCAGATTTCAGGCATACTAAACTGCCATGCACACATCTATGTCATAAAAAAAAAAAATTCAGTGTTAACTACTCATATTATATTAAGACTTTGTGTAAAAGTGGAGTGCAAGTATACAGAACAGATAGGTATCACCCCAAGTTATTGATATATACACTAGTTTCATAAGTTGTTGCATTTTGAATTCTAAGTAAATTCACTTCTTAAAATGTTCTCTTTTGGTTCTTTTTAAAATATGGTAATTTGTAATAAAGGTCTGTAAAATGTAAAGTTCATTATCACAAAACACAGAAAATATAAAAAAAAAGTTAAAAAGACTCAATCTTGCAGTTCTATTTACATCCAGAACTGTAATTTTACACTTTTTCAGCCTGTAGCTTAGCTAAACAACTCAAAAAACTTTTCTGAAGGCAATATTTCTTTTTTTTTTTACCTGCTGATGTGTGAATACAGTTAGAACAGCAAGTCTACCTATCTAATTGCTGCATAACTTATTTCTTCAAGTCTAATCATAATCTGGAAAGATTCATGATCCTGGCAGTATTTCTGTGTGTCAGTCTTCTGTAGAATCATTAATGAATTCCGTATAGCAGAAACCCAACCAATGTACAGGGTCAGAACAAAGATCATACGGTGGTGCTTGGGGAAGATCATAGGGTGCTTGGGGAAGAACATAGCAGAGAAAATAATTTGATTTGTCTTCTATATACCAAAAGTTTGTGACTCTTTCTCTGAGCCACACACAAATTTGTCCAGTTTCCATAGAGTGCATGCAACTACTAACATCTCTTTTTCATAATCAGGGTTTTCAAGTGATTGTGCATCCCATTAGTCTTGGATTGGACAAAGGAAAAATAAACTTGCTAGCCTGGGAGGGACCAGTAGATGTGAATGTTTGGCTTTGTGCCCATAATGATCTTTGCTGTTGTCTCTGGAAGTAAATTTTTCTGTTATTATTTCATTTCCTGAGAACAGCAAGCAATTTATACAGAAAATCAGAAATAAGTCTGAAAAGCAAAGACTGAAAGAAAATGTGTGTATCTATTATGTATTTTAGCAAATATTAATGTCAGTTTAATATGCCCAAATCTATAGAATGGTATTTAAGGGAATTAGAAACCCCAGTACAATATATGACATCTGGAGTTCTGAAAGTTCTATCTTATAGAAATTAATTACTTTTCAGAGAGAAGTAACAATTTCTTTAATGACCAGAGGATTTCAAGGCCAGCATAATATAAATTCAGACATTTAAGTATTTCTGAATATTAGTATAGGGGTTTTTTGATACGTGATTCAAATCTTTGTTTATTTCTACCATATAAAATAATTTAAGTCAAGACATGAGCATAAATTTCTGTTTGGATGATAGAAGAAGTAAAATGTAAAAACAATGAATGAAGAACAGGTATTGATGGAGTTAATTTATCTTGACAGTTGCATGCTCTCTTGCAACCAAACATGCCCATACCAGCTTTCCCATCTTGCTTGTCTTAACCTGTTTTTTGCTATATCTAAGTAGCAAATCAACCCTAAAGAGCCCTGCAGGGGCACTCGTTCTTTTACTAAGCAATCTGCATTATTTCATCAACAAAGGAAATAAAATCAAAGTGTATCATATCTAAAACTGCACGTAAATAGGCCATAGGACAAGATTGCACCAAAGTGGAGTTTTTTCCTATGGCTTTATGGCAAATTTGTTCTCTTAATCCAAGGATTTTTCTGTCTTTTTTCAGAGACTGTAACAGTGCTTTAAAGACCATAGTGTCCATAGAGGAAGTCTTGGGAAAAAAAGCTTTTTTAAATTAAACCTCAAGAAAGCAAAAATTGCGTGGTGCTTGTGTTCTACTGTCCTATTATCTTTAAACTGTTTCAGCTGCACTGTAGATTGTTTTCTTAAGTAAGGTTATTTTGTTCACAATTAATTCATATTGTCTTTGAAGAGAAGAATCTGTGTCCCTTTTTGGGGCAGTGCAATGGCATTTACATTATCATGAGATGTTAAAGTAACATTTATCAGTGGAAATGCACATTGCAAGCTTTCATTATGAAGAGAAGGCAAAGAAATCTGATGTAATTTTGCCTTCCACTGCTGTTAGCTAGTAAAAGAAACTTCTACTCTCTAAGTGGAGAAGAGAAACTTTCTTGTATTCTGTAGCAGAATATTTGAGAAACAAACTTAATTTATGTGTTATGTGTTATTTTATTAATATCTTTAAATTTTTAACTCCACTGACTTTGGCTATCATTCCTTGCTACTGAATTGCGTGATTTGTACTAGCATTCTTTTCAGATTCTTCTAGATATTGCAATAATAACACAGAGAATATTGTGCTATGCCAGTAGAATTGACAGCTCTGGAAATACGTTTGGTTTAGGTGTCTTGGACACAGCCACAGTTCAAGTACATGACAGAGTAATAAAACAGTTAAATTCAGTTGTTTTCTAGCTTTCTAAGGGTATATGAGTGTCACAGGTTAGGGCTGGGCTGGCCACTAAACATGGACAGACGCCCTCTAACCCCCTCTTCACTCCTCAAATGGGAAGGAAAAGGGAATGAAGGAGAGAGACTTACAGGATAGGAAAGAAAAACTAGAACAGCTTTAATGAAACAATAATGGAAATAATAGTGAAATGATAAAAAATTAAGAACTATATACAACTATATATAAGCCCGATATCGAACACGACTCTGCCCTCGATATCAATCCCCACTGATGCTGCAGAGCAGGCGGCACTGGAGAAGCCCCAGGCTCAGCAGTGGCGGGAGCTGGATACAGGGAGCTGGATACAGGGAGCTGAATTCAGGAACTCTGTGTCTGGATCCAAAGCAGGAGATCAAACAGTCCTCCCTGGACACCGGCCATTGCAGAAAAGGGAAAGGAAGGAGAAAAGGAGAACAGAAACTCTCATAATCACTCAATTTATACTAAGTATGACATATATGGGATGGAATACTCTTGTTGGTCACCTGTCCTGTCTCTTATCGCCCAGAGGTGCAACCTTTTAATTCCTTGTGACCCCTCTTACTACCCAGCACCCCCAGCGTGTCACACAAGAGCCAGTAATATAGTTTTTGTAGGGGAAAAAAAGTGGACAAAGATAGTTAAGATGAAATGTTCTGCTTAAAAATATGTACCAAATGTTTTTATGTTTAGTGAAAGTCATAGTATGATGATAGAAATTTTGTGATGATGTGCAAAACAGATAAGAAAATACTTAAGCTGTGCTGGAGCACTGAAAAAATGGTGAATCATTTTACAATATGCAAGGAACCTGCACATATTACTCACATAATTCCTGAGATCTTGTTTCTAACATGTTGAGGTACAGAAGTACAGTCAACTGGCAGAAGAAAGAAACAGCATGGGCTTTGGTTCTGCTCTTAGCATGCTCTAGCCAGCACTCTTCAGATTTTAGCAATTAGCATAGGCCTGAGGAAATATGAAAGAAGAACAGGATTTAATAATTTTGATACCATATGTTATCCTTTTTTTCTTTTTTTTTCAGAAGTGAGTCTAAAATAATCTATTCTGCCCATAGTGCTCTACCCGGATGACACTGAGGGTGGAAGTAAAGAGTGATAAGAAAAAAAAATGAAATTTTAGTCCGTGCCGAAATGTCTTTCTGTCTTTTTTTGATCTGAGGGACTCAACAAGAGTGTGCAAAGGACATGAGTCTTTGTTTCCACCTGTACTGGAAATGGCCATATCTGCAGAATTAAACTTTGGGAAATAACAGTGGCATAAGAAACTGGCTCCTGGACAGACCCTGATGAAGCAAAATACTCTGAAAGAGGAATATATCTTAGACTTTATAAATGGCAATGCAGAGGACAGACTCCACACTGCCACAGTGTAGTGTTCCTAACAAAGGATTTTCCTTACAGACACAGCTCACTTGCCAGGAGCACAGATATGGAAACCTGAGATACAGTCAAATCTAATCTCACAAATAGTAATTGGAGAATACAGAAAAACTCAAGATGCCCCCAAAGGTTCAGATAAGTGAATATTTTTCTCTTGCTTTTCTCTTCAGGAGGAAACAATTGCCTTTAGCTTTTACCAGGTACAGTCCCAAATGCTATTGCTCATGCTATGAATTTTAAGTGAAGAAACTTTTCCAAAATATAAAGACCTTATCCTGAAGTTTATTGATAAATGCCATATTAACTTAGCAACTTAAGGAAGTTATAAAACTAAGATATTTCCTCCAACACAGTTCTTCTCTGTCTGGTACTGTTGTTTCTTCTGCCACCTATAACTGACTTAGAAGGTGCTTTTTCAGAAGGGCCTAAATAAATAAACTGTACTGACAAGACAAATTTGTTTATTACTGTGAAGATAAATAGTAAAAGAATTGAATCAAGCCCAGGTCAGTAGTGACAGAAAGTCATTACTCTAAGGTGGCAGTTAAGTGGCTTGTGTAAAATGAGTTAGCACTTGGAGAACGTTATGTGCTGGGGAGATGCTTATGCCCCCAAAAGCTTTAACGAGCATCCTGGTTTGGACTATCAGCTAAGGAAAGAGAAGGACTAAGGGAAGAGGATCTGATTCAAAGTCCATTAATCTTTGAATGGCAAAAGCTGCCAAATGTTTATCTTGGCTGGTATTATGTCATAAGCAGAGTGTTCTGTATACTCACAACCTGGCACTGCCCATCACCACTGGGTTTATGTGGAAATGGAAAATTCACCTGGGATTGAATTTTAACAGTGGAATAGAATAATTTTACTAAGCAGAGTAGTAGTGAAGGAAAGTAGTCAGGGTTTATGCTTCAAGTAAGAATGGATTCCTGTATTTCCTAGCATTTGCAATAACCTATTTTCAAATGTTCTTAAGTGATGGGACTGCTTCAAGTTCAGATCACCCCAATATAAGCAAGTTCTCTAACGTTATTACAACTAAAAAATGCTGACTGTTGCCTCCTGGAAAGTAATGGGACTTTATAGAAGTGGTGAAATGAGAGACTGGAAAGAGAAATCCCTTAAAGCCTTCTTTTTTAAATAATAGATTTTTTAAAGTAAGAAGTTGGAAAATAATTTACAAGTAAATGAAATGATACCTTTGTTCAAATAGTGAACAAACCATTAATCAGTGATTAATCAACAGCTCAGGTAGCCAAATACTAATCTTTGTAGGGGATGCAGTTGCATTGTGTTATGTAAGCAAGAAATAAGTTATTTCCACCTTTGAGTCCGACTTAAGAGTTCATTTCACAGCATGAATGGAAATAAATAGCAGAGTTGAAGAACCTGTGTTCTGCTTTCAGCTCTGCCAGTCAGTGTGAGACAATGAAAATATATGTTAATTATAAAACAGATGCAAAATTAATTTTGTAAAATTAATAGGAAATTCTTCGTAAACATCAGTGAACTTCTCGATGGGAAAGATTCTGATAATTGCAACTTTCAGATACTTCCAAGTTTTAGTTTGATTAGGCTCAACATTTACCCTGACTATTCTCATCATCTGAAAGATCTTTAGATTATGTGTTTTCCAAGAACATAATTTTCAACAAAGGAAAAATATTAAAATGGAAGAAAAAGGAGTTATAGTGGCTTGATATATGGCCCAATGCATTAACTTACATAAATAAATATTTTCCCTCTGAGATGAGAAAAGAGCTAAGAAAGAGAAGATAAGCTAAGCTCTACATGCATGTTCTATTGAGTTTATAAGTGAATTGTCAATGTTTAATTCAGACAAAGTTGCTCTGACCCTTTCTGAGCCTTGCTGATTTGTTTTTGTTTGTTTGTTTGTTTGTTTTTCCTTGAGGTTCTTTTTTGTTAACAAATATATGTATTATCTGGAGCAATGGGAAGAAGTTTACAAAGCTTTCACTACTCCAGAAGCACTCCTGAAAGGCCTTGTCTTTCTTAACACTAAACTACATGCAATGGAGGAGTTTTCAGGAGAATTTAGGGAAGTGTTTGTATTTTAGGTACTTAGAAAAAATAATTTGTTGCACAATAACTTACTTTTAGTGTAATATATAGAAGTACTATTGCAGGTTATTTTGCTGAACATTTTAGAAGGCTTAAGGAATAATTACCCTTTCATTATATGAGAAGTAATAGCTAATTATGTAATTAAGATAATGTTACATTGTCTTTAGGTGTTTTATAAATATTTTTTTAAGCTTTCTCGTAAAAGCAGCAGTTTGGATTTCAAAGCAAGAACATGTGCCATTAGTGCAAATATGTATTAGTGAAGATGCCCCTAAGCGCTTCAGAAAAGATTGGGGTTTTAATAAGTTTAAAGATCCTATGTCTTCTGCATGCCTTTCAGAACCATATTAGCCAATGTAGCTGTAGCTTTTAAATTTTTATAATTGTGATAAGAAATAAAGCAACTTGCAACAGACAGGTATATGACAACAGTATAAACACTAATGTGAAAATTACTTCAACAAAAGTAACTTTCCAGCATTAATTATAATAAAAGAGATTCTATGGCTGGAGAGAATGAAAAGGGCATTTTATATTTATTCTAGGATTATATTTAATGTTTTTTCTACATTTTAAAGTGTCATAAATCTAGCATTTTTGATAATTTATGTTACATTCAATTAAAGGTTAAGTTCAGCTAGCTAAGAATAATCATAATCTAAATAAGAAAAGAAAATGCATAAATGCTTCATTATGCAGTTTTAGAAAGAAAATGGATTTTAATGATTTCAAACACATACCTTGGTGTGCACTGCAATGGTTTTCTCTTCCATCTTTTCTATTGAATTAGAATGGTCTGTTTTCTTTGAATGGTAGAAAGGGCTAGAAGAACCTGGTAGATAGGGTAGAAGAACTTACACATTTCCCCTCCTAGTGTGTCCGTACCATAAACCTCTCTATCATTACTTAGTTATTTATGGAAGTGCTTATAAGATCAGAGCGACAGTGATAGAAGTAAAACTGTTTTCTTGTAGATAAAAGCTCACTCACACTTCTGCATTTTTATTTCTTTAAAATACTGGCTTAGTGCTTCAGTAGAGGTAGTTAAAAAATTATAAAATACTTTCCTACAAGAAATCTGAATTCTTAGGAGATATCGACATTCTAAAAATGGAATTTCTTGATTGTTTCTTTGTTGTTGTTATTTTTTTTTTCTGAAAACAACTACAGAAATCTTGATTTGGTCAAACATGACTGAAATAGTTAATATCTCCATTTATGAAACAGATTATTCCTCCTTTACATTGCAGGCAATAACACGGAGAATGTTTTTTTATCATCTTATCTTGCCTGGGTATGCATGCTATTGAGGTCTTAAAACTTTCCATTTGTGGGTTTTTTCTCCTCTTTTACATGATTTCACTACAAATGTGATTTTTTTTTGACAAATGACATATTTTTGGATTGAACTTTATGTTATATAATTACCTTTTAAATATTCGTATTCTTTTACTTCATTTTAATATTATATGAGAAAATGAAGGGGAAATCTAATTAATATGTAATGTATCTTTCTTCTCTAGAAAATCAATATTTTTTTTTTTACATTTGGTAACTGTATAGGTTTGGAAATCCTTTGGACTTTTTTATCCTTATTCTGTAAAGATTTTAGAGCCAATAGTTGAATATACTAATGGTAAAAGAAAGTGACTTCAAGTATAATAAATGGTAAAATATTTATTTCTCTTGGGAGTGTTATCATCACCTCATGATGATAATATATCATGTAGCTTATTAGCCTTGCGGGGCTACAAAAATAAAACAGCAGGACATGCTGCAGGAGAAATATTTATATCACTGCATGGTGATTTCCTGGCTTATAGTAAAATACCATGCAAACTACTAGTATTAAATGGAGATATCTGTAAAAAATAATTCCCAAGGTTTTTTTTTCCCCAGTTGGTTTAGAGCACTGAAAATGAAAACTTCAGAGGGAAAACTAACATAAAGGTAGCAGTTTTTCTTTTGTAACTGCCTGAAACAAATCTACCATGAAAAAGTACTATTATACATAACATCTAGTAGATCACTTGATTCTTTGCTTTGTTGGATCATTCCTTAATGTCTCTTCTTAGGAGAAAATGAGGCTGGGAGTAGTCTTGTTGCTCTTCCTGAGGAGAGGAAGTGGAGAGGGATGGGCTGAGCTCTTCTATGTATGCAAGGACAGAATGTGTGGGAATGGTTCAAAGTTATGCCAGGAAAGGTTCAGACTGGAAAATTCAGGTTTTAGGAAGTATTTCTTTATGAAGTGAGTGGCCAAACACTGGATGAGGCTTCCTAGCGAGGTGTTGATGCCTCAAGCCTGCCAGTGTTCTTTTCACGTAGTACAATAGAACGTTGCACGTAGGGAAAAAAAGAGGAGGAAAGGAAAGCAGATCTACTGTCTGAACAATTTTTCTAGTTTTTATAGTATGATTTCCAGATCTATTTGTTAATGATGTTTAGTTCAGAATACATTTGTAAATCTCAGTTTTTCATAAGTTTCTGATCAAACACTGAAGCTTACTCTAACATGACTGGGTTTGTTTTTTTTTTTCAACGTAATCCACAAGTGAAATCATGTCGGAATAGAAACATTCTTAAAAGATATAGGAAGCATTTATTTCATGCTCCATAGCTTTAGTGAAGGAATCTACAATAATAAAAAAATGCTTTAGACGCAAATAGCCTTTTAAAAAGAAATATGATCTTTGAGATTATTTTTTTTTTTTTTTCCATAGAATAGAGACTCTAGGGCCTGGAAGAGACATCCCACTCAGCAGTCCCATTCTCTTACAGACAATATTGTTGTATACTTCCTCTTATACTTTTGTTACACTTAAAACAACCACCGTAAAAAGAAATAGCATTTCTATATCTCTGTTGTGAGATAAACAGGAACTATGTTATAGAAGATGAAAAATGATTGTGCGGTCAGTTAATTCTTTTTTGTCCTTACATCTCTAGGTTCTTCCATCTCAGACCTATGAGATAATCCAAATTTCTAAGTACAATATATTTTGAAGTTCAAACCTTTGACCAGCTCGGATCAGTGATCTCCAAGTCAATACTCTAATACTTTTTCTTTTTCTATATCTGTGATATGTGACTGATGCTGTTTGTTTGTTGTATTTGGGTTTTTTTGCCAGCTAATATTAAAATCCAGACTTGGAAAATGGTTCAGAAGGCTGTAAATGAAGAATTGCACATATAGTCTTCTAGCCAAGTTGCTCATAATGGATGAGTCCATGTGCAACACGCAAATATATGTGTGTTTGCATACAAATGTATATTTATATAGAAAGAAAACATATATAAAGTAGAAAAAAAGTTTTGTATCAAATAGATTAAAAATTAGAAATAAAGGGGGTTTGTCTGGACTGTGAGTCAACAGCAATCACCAGCTAGTAGTTGAGACTACTCCAGGCCTAATTGAATGATCCTGCTTTACAAATGGTTTAAGGTAAGCTGTAGTGTTTTGGTTTCCAGTTTCTAAACCCAAGCAATTTAACAAAGACTATTAATAGAACTAAACAGGTTTATTAACTCAGAAAGTCATACAATTTTAGTGGAACATAATAATCACAGCCGACCTCTGCCAACAAATGAGTTTGAGATATGTTGCTTCACAGTAAGAACCTTCACCTGACCACTGAGTCAACAATAACAGTCTGTGCTCAGCCTAAAGCTATGATGTGATGAGGCCAGGTTCAACCATACTCTTTAGGTAGAGCTAGTATTCCTTTCTGTTTATACTTACAGCTACATACTTTCACATAGTCCTTGCTGTCGCTTACAAGGAAAGCAGGGTTCCTTCTTATTCCTGAACAAAAGCCATGCTCATTATTGCTGTTCTTGCCTCTGACAAGCAGCAAAACAAAGTAGAGCCAAATATTGCTAGGCAAGACTTTTAGCCCAAGCCTTTCCCTTTGGTTTTGGTACTAGCTTGTGTAATTCATTCCCTCAGTACCTATCCCCAAACCACTGGGGTTTGTAGGAGAATACTCTTCCCACTATTCCTTTATATTCACTATTGAAGGTAATGAGCCACAGCTGTTCCAGTGAGTCATCATTAATTAACCTGAAACTCCCTGTAGGGTTCTAGCATCTACTACTAAGATAATAATTTTGTTGGCTTGCACCTTTGTGTTTCCTCTCTTACTGAAAAAAGCGAGATGCAATAGTGGCGTTTTTCATTTCAGTCAGAGTGTAAGAAGACCTCTAGAAGCCATGCAGGTCATCTTTGTGTCAAAATAATGGTTGAATTTAAGGCACATTCAAGATATGTAAGGAAACGATTATCATACTGAGCCAGGTTTTTCTGAATATGGTTTTATTAATAGCAACTTCAGTTAAAGTAACATTAAGGGAGACACTCGACTGAAAATACAGACATCTAAGAGAAGGAGCACAAACTAGGCCAGTGGCATGAGAGCTAGACCTAGCAGAAGACTCAAGAAGAAAATATACTTGTATACTCTTCACGTAACCATCAAGAGTAGAGTTTTGTGTTCTGTGAAAGTAACCCGAAACAATTAACTGAACTAACTAGGGGGAAACAAAAACAAATATATGTGCTAAGTGAGCTCTCCAGAACTAACGAATATAAAGCTCTGGACACAGCCTTAGTTCTTTTAAACTTGCACTAGTAAGGTGGAGCGGATAGTGGTGTTTCTTTTAATATGAGTCAAAAAGCACCGAGTTTAATCTTTATGGTAAGTACATTTTTTTGTGGTTTTGATGTATTTTATTATTCTTTTTTTTCTTAAAAAGAAATTGTTTAGAAATAACAGGAAGAAAATAGTAGTCAAGACCAAATTTTATGTTTTGTAAAATTCTAATTATATATTGTTTGTACTGACTGATTATAAGAATATATTCTTATATATATAGAGAGGAAATGGATTTGAGTTTTGCAGGTTTAGTTTGGATATCAGGAAAATTTTTTTCACTGAAACAATGGTCAGGCATTGGAATGGGCTGCCCAGGGATGTGATGGAGTCACCATCCCTGAAGGTGATCAAAAAACATGTAGACATGGCACTTCAGGACATGGTTTAATGGTCATGGTGGTGTTGGGCTGACAGTTGGACTTGATGATCTTAGAGTTCTTTTCCAACCTTAATGACTCTATGATTCTATTTAGGTGGAAAATAGAGAAATTCTGTTTGATGTTTCTTCAAGGTTTTCTTCTTTTGGGAGGCAGTGTGGTTGGGTGAAGCGTCTTTCTACACCTGAAAGTGTGGCATAATGCAGAAATTCGGAATTAATGGCATAATGCATTAACTCAGAATAAAAAATATGCAAAAGTAATGTAATTCTTGTGGGTGGAATTCTTGTATAGGTGGTGGGAATCCTCATTTCCGAACTGCACTTTTGGAAGCTCATATGCAGGATTCTAAAAGGATGTTGGAAGTGTTAAAAAATTTCACAAGAAACTTGAAATTATTAATATTATTAACTTCTTCAAGTAAGAAAGTTCAAGAGCTCAGTATGTCTTTTTCATAAAAAATGACTGTCAGAATGACTTAGATTATTTTTTCTACTTTAAAAGTATCAGATGTGCTTCTCAAATCATAAAACTACATACTAAATACCAATCTGGAAGACCAAGATAGACAAAATACAAACACTTTTAAAGGCATAGGTGTTTTCTTATTGAAAAAACACATAAAATAATTGGTTTAATATTGTAATTCTGTGGTATACAGAAGAACTGCTCATAAAACACAATAATTTCTGAGATTAAGTCCCAGTGAAATGGATACAGTACCGAGGTATTTTTAAAGGTACTGAGTAGTCTGTTTAAAATTGTCATTCAATTACATCTGTAATTGAAAGTAATTTCATTTTCGCTGCTCCATGGAGCATACCTCTGTAAAGCAAAGAGTGTGTCTTCAAAGTAGGAAGGGAAAAACAGTTCTATGACATAATCTACTTTTAATCTACTTTTCTACTTTATGAGTTTTAGTTCATCTTCAATGTGTCTCATGGGGAAGGAGAGCACTACAGGTGTTTTTATCTGTTTAAATTATTTATTTTTCCTTTCAAACAGCACTTTTGAGATTTTTAGTCAGTTATGCTCTTCAAGTGGAACATGAAGCTTTTAAACATGAAAATGGCTACAAAGACTTAATCCATTTAAAGAATGGTGGAGAAACCTCTTAATGTTTAAAATCTCTGTATTCGTGTCAAACATCAGATGTGGTGGTCTGCTTTCAGATGACATTTATTAAAAGTCATCTCAATTTGCTGTCAGAGGTAGCTTAAGGCAATACATTCTGGTGTATACTGACTTTTTAAACTGCACCCAGTATATATGCACATACCTGTGTATAACACAAGTCATGTTCTGAAATATGTATCAGTATGTTGTTCAGATTGAAGATTCGACTATCCAAATTTGAAAAGCAAGGTTTTAAATTCATACTCATTGAAAAGCTAAATTAAAATAGATTTTATTTTTATCATTTTGTGGAATATCTCCATAGCAAAATGTTCATGAAGTAACTTAAAAGATACGAAAAAATAACTCATTTTATCATAGAAATAAAAAAAAAACACCCACTTGCATGAAACTGCCCATGAAGGAAAAACTCCACTGGTGCTTGTGATACTTAAAGAAAGGAGAAATGACAGCAAAAGATGCTGCACGTCCTTCTATCATCTCCCAGTAGTAAGTTATGCAACGAGGATGATACACAGAGAGCTTTCAATCTCATTCACAGGGCAGCTGCTTCTCACCCTGGAATACAAATTAGTTGTTACCTGCACTCAGTTTTGTAGACTTAATGGATAGTAAAATAAGTATCCTTTTAGTATTTCCTTGTATTCAACTACTAGGAGTGTAATTTACAATGAAATTGCTGTCAAGTATGAAATGAATATGATATTTCAAGGTAATTCTGTATCAGGAGCTTGTTTTCTACTTGTAGAAATTACTCACAAGCATATGTCTGTCTTTATTGTGCTTTTAAAGTGCCCAAATTTATTTAATATGTTTTTGTGCAAGTTTCTCTATTTGCATGCTCGCTAGATTTTTGGCTTCTGATGAATTTCTGCTGTCAATGACTCATTTAGCACATGCCATGAGTCTCTCTGGAGGGTTTTAATGTCTAACAGTCAGGAATTCTAAAAATTGCAAGACAACTTACTTGTGGACTGATTGTAACATCAATATTGTTTATTCAGATACAAAGTTCTTGTTCATATTGGAGAGTCAGACTTCTGTTTCACCTGTTCAGCTCTCCTCATAGCATAAACAAGATTCTAATTATGTAGATGTTTGTCGTTTACTCAGATACTCTCAGATTCAAACCAAAATCTTTACGACGAAGAAGTAAATATTTGGATATGAAATTGCGGAAGACTTTCCCTTCTGTAGTTGCTTTAGTTTTGACTGTCGGTTGCATTACAGGAGGAAATAATATGCTTTAGCCATAGGAATTAAGACAAAATTTGCTGCAAAGTAAGTTTGAAAATCTTATACCAGTGATCTGACTGGGGTTTTTTTGTTGCATTGCTAGCAATGCCCAGCTCTCCTTCAAGGCAGTTGCTGTTCAAAATACATCAAGTGTTTCTCCAACTATATGTATATGTTCTGTCTGAATTACCTTATTGTGGGTGTTCACTGTTGGTTGATTTACTCAAACTATTTGAATAACGGTAGCCTTGTTAACATAGTAGGATTTTCATGGAGGAAAAGATCTATGCTAATATTTTCTATGACTAGAAATTATTTATGTTGTTTCCATGTGAGAGGCCTCTTAACTGAAGTATCATTTGATATATATGGTTACATTTAACATATACAATCATCTACTTAACAGATGCAGCTACAACAGCTTAAAGGTTAATCAAAATATGGCTGTGCTAACAACGGAAATTTCAGTTTAGTGTTCTGTACCTCTGCGGTGGCTTAAAACAAACAACTTCTCTCTTCCCCCAATGTCTGATATGACAATATCAGATTGATGAGATGCAGAGTGATTCACCACTCTTCTGGCTTCATGCCTAAATCTAGTCAGTCAAGACTAAGAGTTCCAAGTGTAGAATATCATGCCAGATGTTAACTAAGCTTATGTTTTGAGGCTAGAAGTCATTAGAGATTTAATATAATCAGTTAACATAACCAAGTTGTATTTTTTTAAAGAGAAGCACAAATAGCCGTTTTTATTTTCTGTGCTTTTGCCTTCATTTTCTGCAATGACCTATTATTTACTGTTGAAGATATCAATGTTATTACTGGATTTTCTGAATTTATGATTCATAAACAAGTTAATTGATTGCATAGTGTTTTTACGTTGCATACTGCTGTTGATTTGTTGTTTTTTGTTTCCCCTTATTTCTCTTAGAGGTTTTGATAAACAGAGCTAGACATTTATCTTATCATGCAAACATGCTTGTACCAGTGTATCTTCTGCTGTAACAACTTTACAAAACTTGCCAGATATGAAAACAGAGATGAGAATGCATTTGAGTTTTAGTTTGGGCTTTTTAAAAAAAATTATTTTCTGATTTTTATCCTAAAAAAAAAAAAAAAGACTTACATCTGGCTCTAGGCAGCTCTAACTTATGTGACCCACACTTACTCAGCAGATTGTTCAAGGTCTCACTGCCCTTGGCATCAAAAAACAATCACTTTTTACATGGATTAACTCTTTTGGGAAAATTTATCCAGCAGGTGAGGTATTTAGCATATGCTTTTCTATAGAAAGAGACATGCTTATCTTATCTTTCTACCTAATTGTTTCTTCAGCAAATGTTTATTTTGGCTACTGAATGGAAAATGGGATTTTTCACTGAATTCTTGAGTTTGCTTGTGTATTAGCACACATTACTGATGGAGTAACTGATCATACACTGCATTTTTCTTGACTTTCTCCCAGCTCTCTCTTTTTAAACTGTACTGCTAAAAATTTTAGAACTGGTCTCTGGCGGTGTGCATTATTCTTTCAGTGAGCATGTTGATTTGTCGTTCGCAACTTTATGAGTGTAGAAACAACCTACAAACTGAAATATTACCTTGGATAATTTCGAAGAATGAGTTAGGTTACCCTCCTGCTGTGTTCCCCCCTCCTCCCCCTCCAAAAAAAACCCAAAACCCAAACACTGAAAAACCCACCAAGCCACAAACACATCTCTTGGAGCACAAAGGTGTCACCATTAAGAACATCACTATAATAAACTCCTGAACTCCTCTAATAGTTCCAGTTCATTCTTTCTTAACTTTTATGTGAAATATTTAATGTGCATGAAATACATATATTTTTGTAAAATCATCTAATACATATCAGGGAACAATTTTTCGGTTACATGAACACACAGTGATCTAAGATAGACGTTCTTTTCATTTCTCCCACTCACATAATTTTATCTGACATTATTGTCAGAGCAAGATGCAATGTTTTTTTCTATTCTTTTTTTTTCCACTGCATTTAATACTCCAAAGCAAGGTGAAACTTGACAATCTTTCCCCCCCCCCCAATGTGTAGTGAGAATTCTTAAAGTGCAGTTCCTAAAAGATTTGTAACAATGTCATAATATTTCTCTGCTTTAACAGAAGCATATATAGCAATGTAGGGGCCATAAACTTTGGGATGGGCAGAGACATTTTTTTATCTGCAGTGATGAGAACTTTTTTCTACTTAAAATAAGAAAAAAAGCTTTCTAAAACGCTATAAACCCATCA
>NW_009713293.1:9961-17295 GCF_000703405.1 Apaloderma vittatum | reverse complement strand
TCCTGCTTTGGAGTTTATGCTGTTAGTAATAAGAGTAGGCAACAACATCTTAGTTATGCACAAAATTCTCAGTTTTTGTTAAACTCAGTACCAAAGCTCTATAAAATATGAGGGAAATACACTGTGGAATTTAGTAGGTCTTTATCTAATCTTTTAGACCATTCCACACATGTCACTAAAACTTATTTTAAAGATTATTTTTGTCTTGCTGTTATGGTCAGCAAAATTCATTATCTCCTCAAGTTTTTATAGAGTTGGCAGGAAGAAAGCTTTCTGTATTAACAATGATTTTTTGATTTTTTTTTTTTTTCAGGAACTTTATTAATATAGCAATTAGGAGTAGGTTACCCTTTCATTTTATTAAGCCTTTAGTTATCTTATTGGTGGTTCAATTATTTCAGTCTTGAAAAGAGAAGACTTTGGGGGGACCTAACAGCTGCCTTCCAATACCTGAAGGGAACCTACAGGAAGGCTGGGGAAGGACTTTTTACAAGAGCATCCAGCGATAGGACAAGGGGAAGTGGATTTAAGTTGAAGAAGAATAGATTTAGATTGGAGCTTAGGAAGAAATTCTTCAGTACGAAGTTGGCAAGACTTTGGAATAAATTGCTCAGAGATGATGTGGCTGCCCCCTCCCTCGCGGTGTTCAAGGCCAAGTTGGACAGAGCGTCAAGTAGCCTGAGCTAGTTGAGAGGCGTCCCTGCCCATGACAGGGAGGTTGGATTAGATAATCTCTAAGGTCCCTTCCAGCCTAGGCCATTCTAGGATTCTATGATTTTTTTTTTTAAAAAAAAATTACTTACCTCGTATTCCAATATCTTTTTTAAACATAAAAACATAAATTCCAGTGTTTTTTGGGGGATTTTTTCCCAGATTTTTTTTTTATAGCATGTGGCCGTAGTGTGAAAGATGGTTGCAGTGCTGCATAAGGTTAATACTTATTTTGAACAAAAATATAAAATTCATAAACCAAGTTGGTAATGGCCATAAAACTTCAAAATGAGTGTGCAGAAAAGTCTTTCTCTGGGCAGCACTTTTCAAGTTCTATTTTAAATGTTATCCTCTGTACTCAATATTAGAGACATATTACTTGAGTCCAAGAAAGGAAAAGAACTTCAAGATGATTTATTCCTTTATCCTTTATTGGATAAATGTAATATACTGGAATAACATGTATTGTTCAGAGAAGACCTTTACTATTTTCTGGGCAAGTAAAACAGATCTCAGAACTGTCTACTTAAGATGAATGCTAGAAAAATGCAATATAAACATTAATAAATTGCTAAAAATAATAATTCTAAGAACACAAAAAAAATAACATGATTTTGTCTTTACATTTATTGGCCTTAAAGTTGATTTTAACTGCAGAAAAAGATTCAATACTTTTTGGTTTGATGATATGTGGAAGCACATCAAAGATTTTTTCTTGCTCAATACCCCCTTGTCTTTATATATGTGCCTGCTAATTGTCCTGTAATAATTTGACTCTGCTGCTACTTTCAGCTAAATCTGATTGCAGGGTAGAACTTCAGTGATGATGAACAATACACCTGGAAGTTTCATGAAAGTGATCTCAACTTCAGTAAACACCAGACACTCTCCAAAGAGCACAAGTGAGGGCAGTCATGTTTATAAATTTTACAGTGACTAGAAAAACCTTTGGGTGGTACTTAAACCTTTTCAGACACCATAATGAGTCATATGTAAAATCTAGGATTGGAAGGGATCTTTTTAGCTGGAACATCTTTCAGCTTTAACCTGTTTCCTTTCATCTTCCCACCATGCAGCACCATGAAAAACCTGACTTGAGCATCATTATTATAATCAAATATCATACTATAAAAGCAATTTTGAAATAGTTAAATTAGGTACAGGAAAAAGGTAACAACATCAGTTTTACTGCTCAAAATAACAACTGAAGAAAAACAAAACAAAACAAAACAAAAGCTTCAGGAGAGGTCGAGTTGCACCATTCTGAAGCACTTATTAATTAAAATAGAAGAATGCAATTTATATGCAAACTTTAACTTCCTCCCAGAATTTGGGACCAGGACTAGAACTACAGGGAGACATGGAGAGGAAAAGCTTACTGTTGCTAAAAATTCATTCCAGTAAGGTTTAAATTCTACAACTTTGTTACAGTTTTGCTTTTTTTATTGAGCGTTTTTTATATATAAAACTGTCTCTTTACTTCATCATTGCTAACCAGCAATGTGAAAATCAGCTTGCCCATTTCTGATTTACTGTTTGTCATCTGAATGGTCTTGGTTTAAAGTTGATTCTTGATACTCCGTAACAACACAGAGATTGAACTCGGTGGCCTAAATATATATCATTGTATAAATCTTCTAATTTCTGAATTCATCTCTGGAGGAATCTGCCTCTCTTTGTTGGCTGTAGAGGACTAAAACAATAGGATCGTGATAACGTGTCAAGTTTTGGTTCCTTGTTTCTTTTAAAAGTCTATATTCAACATCTATATGTGTAAATTATACATCTACAAAAGAGAATTTGAAAATTTCAGAAGTCTGTGGTTGTTGTTCCCTTCTCCATAGAATCAATTCACACTGAAAGAGATTTTGTCAAATCCAGCTTCACTCTTAATGTGGGATCAACCTTGAATTCAGACTGGGCTCTGATTGGGTCTGCATTCAGCTGGATCTTGAAAAATCTCTAAGGGTGCATTCCAGAACCACTCCAGTGTTTCCCTTATATCCAGTAAGAGATTCCCGTTTGGGATATGTAACCATTTGTTTCTCACTGTGCATTTCAGCAGAGTATCACATTTCTCAGTTATCTTTTTAGTAGAAACATTTTAATTCACTTAGTTATTTATTATTTGCAAGGGAAGGTTTCATCCTGAAGTTCAGGAGGGGAAAAAAAGAGTTCTATTATGGATTAAAGCATCCTTAACTTCTTCAGTCAAATAACTTGCTGACTTTTTCAGTAATGCGGATTGAAGCTCAAATGAGAGGCTTTTCCTTCTTGTCTATTTGTAGCTTCTTGTGAATTGTTAAAGTATCATCTGTAGCATATTAAGCAGCAGGTGGTCAATAGGCTGTGCACTGAAACACGTCATCAGGTTGCTGCAGTGCAGATTATTCTTGGTCATCAGAGAGCATGCAGATATCAGAGTTGCTTATCAAACCCCTTCCCACAATTTATGAACCATATTTCAGTGTTCACGGCCTTCACTGCCTTGATATCAGCTAATGAGTTGCAGCAAACTGCAGTCAGGTTATTTGTTTAGTTAGACCTGTTCCTTTTTCGATATAATTCGTGTTGGTTTGCCAGTAACATTGGGACAATGCTGTCTGAAATGTCCTCATTATATCAGCATCCATTGTAGTGTTTTTGTTTGGTGGTTTGTTTGTTTTCTTGGATTTTTTTAATTTGTTTTGTGGGTTATTTTTAAATGTTGACTATTGTAAATAATCCTTCATATTCTCCTAGGAAGGAGGTATATCAGTATGAGTGTAGTAGTGACCATCTGATGTAATAAATAATTGAACAACATAAAAATATCTTAATCTTGGTGTGTTATTCTAATTTCCCTATTGAGGTCATTAAATTTTACTATTAAACAGTTGTAGAAAAAACATTTAGTGATAGTTTCAGCAGGTTGATAACTAGCTACCATAAGACAGGCAGTCTTTGGGCTAACACTTCCTCTTTGCCGAACAAAAAAGGACAAGTAACCTCATTTTTAGTTAAATTGTAGCA
This sequence comes from Apaloderma vittatum, assembly GCF_000703405.1. Lineage (NCBI taxonomy): Eukaryota > Metazoa > Chordata > Aves > Trogoniformes > Trogonidae > Apaloderma > Apaloderma vittatum. The sequence goes on along the minus strand of NW_009713293.1, from coordinate 13,572 downwards.
CATCCTCAATTTCCAAACCAAAGAGATATCAGAAGTTAATTAAACTTTTTCTGTTCAAAAACAAGAAGACAGGTCTTTCAAGACCATATAGTGTTGACTCAAGTCTGATCTTGTTAAAGTCACTGTGTTTTACTTTTCATCTAATGTAAATTAGCCTGATTATGAAAATTCAGCCACTTCTTGTTTTGTCTTTTTGGTGAGTTGACAAAAGGTGTGGTAGTTGCAAAATAAGTTCTTATAATTGAATTGAAAAAGAAAATTATCTGCAAGATTCTTTTTTCTTACAGATAAAAAGTAGAATATTCTTGTGAAAGAAGAGGAGATAGAGACCTCATATGAATATTTATAATTGTAGAGCAAGGAACATCTTTTGCATGAAGGCTACTCTGTTAACCCAGTGGGCATTTTGAAAGTTATTTCATGATTGTTATATCTGCTGAAAGTTATTTCATGATTGCTATATCTACTAACTACTGCTAAGATTTTTCAAAGATATGTAGCTGTTTATCTTCTTTCTTTAAGTATTCATCTATCATTGAAGTGTCACTGATAGCCTTAAAAGAACTTAGTAGAATCTAAACTTTTGAGCATTTACACTCTTATTGGTGGATATACACAAAGTCATAAAATTGCTGCTACCTTCCTACACCCTTAAGCCATGATGTTAGATAAAATCCCAAAACTGTGAACAAGGATTTTCAGAACAGGTACTTTCCTCACTTTTTTTCTTACCTCGTATTGCTTTACCTTGCTGTAAGATCTTCTAAGCTGTCTGTATGGGTTTCTCTTATGCCAGCATAGAACAGTCACAGAAGAGCTGTACAGACAAACAGGGATTCAAGTATTTCTATTTTTAGGAGAGCCTTAAAACTGATGCTCCCACAACCGCTGGGAGTGCCTTAATCACCAGGTGTTATCCAGTGGCTGTCTTGCATAGGATGAACAAAGAATTGCTGGGCTGGGATGAGAGATTCTCCATTTTTGACTGCTGTAATCACAGGTAGGAGTCCTAAATTGTAGTTTCTGTTCCCAGGACTGGGTCAGTAATATATGCTTGGTAGTGATTAGACGAAGAACACAGAATTTCTGGAGAACAAGGATTCTGCCTGCTTAACTGAGAGTCTACAACTAGGATGCAGATTTCTACTTTCTCAGGCTCATGTTTTCTCTTTTAGCCAGTGAGTTAGTATTCTTACTGCAAAGCAAGAGCATCCATTTTTCAATCTTTTACAGTTTCTTCAGCTTGGCTTGTAACTTTGCAGTCAGCACAACCTTCTGTGGCTAGGATGAAACTCTTAATGTTGTTAAACTTCTCTGAATGAAGTGAAATATTAAATGTTACTAGATTGACTTATACTATCATAGAGAGGATCAGTGGAAATTTTTCCTGCGGTGTATTTTCTTCAACCTATCAATATTTTATGATTAATATATATAATTAACAATCTATACTGTATGAAATAATAAATATTAATTTTATATATTATTATGTTAATATCTATTAATACTATAATTCCTGTGAACAGGAGAAAAATACTTGTTTCCTTTACGCCACTTACAAAAGGATTTCTGGTTTTGCATCATAAACAGCTGGAAACTCTGCCTTACTCCAGTGTTCAGCTGTAAAATAGATGCCTAATTTTCTTATGTGAACTTGACAGTCTACAGAATAAACCATGTTTGTATTTGCTGATATTCTCAGGTGTGAAGGAAGCATCCTGTATACATATTTTTCTCAAAAAAAAAAAAAAAAGAAGAAAGTTTAACTGTCTTATTTGGGCTAAGAATGAGAACAAAAGTTTCTTTTGAGAAAAGATAAAATGAAAGGATTAGGAAAGAAGTCGCGTTTAGTTGATGTCATTCCACATATGTCATAAACCTGAAGAGATCATAGTAATTCTTGCACCATTCTTCAGTTTTTATTTTATATCTACCCTTTTCATTTCCTACAACCATGTATGATTTTTATAGAAAAATAAATTGGTATGTATCAATTATATTTTTTCTATTAATAACATATAAAATTCTGTTTCCAAATTCTGGATTTCTTATCTTACAGACATGACAGATGTTCAGTTTCTTATCAGGCTTAGCAATATGACTTTTTTCAGTTAAATAAATATTTTAGCTTTTTTGTTTTTCTTTTCTTTTAGAAAATCTTGTTAATGAAAGTACCAGCTGACCTGAGTATATTTTTGGTAACTGAAGTGTTCTTAATATAAAGAGAACACTTATGTGTTTGCTTGCTGTGGATACAGTTCTACATTAAGTATTAGGACTGTCAGTTTGAAGATATTACTTCCATGTTATTTTCTAAATAATATAGAGTTATAGAATTTAAGTAGTAGAAACTACTTAAGTAGTAGAAACTACCATTTAAGTAGTAGAAACTGGCTAAATAAATAATCAGCATACAGTCTGAAATTATTTAGCTGAATACACTTTAAAAATAAAAGTCTAAAATACTTAAGTATTAACTTAATGATAAAATCTGATGTATAACTTACTGATTTAAAACAAAGCAGAGAGTAAGAACCTAGAGATAACAGACTATCATGTTAGGTGTCAGAGCACTGAATTAGATATCTAATACTGGAGATGAAGACAGAAATGTATCATTTTACCTTTGGTATTAAAAAAAATAAATAAATCTGTTAATCAAAAAGGTCAGTATAAAAAGAACTAAACAACTCAAACTAGTATTTTTCCCTGCTATAACCATCGCTGTCCTAGTGCCCAGCAAAACTTTGGGCTCTGTGAGCTTCTCTTAGTTAATCACACTGCATTATCTGACCATCTGCTGTATCTACCAGAAGAGCAGCATTCCTTTGGTGGTCATTATTAACAGATTTCATGCTTCATATTTCACTTCTGCTGCCTGCTGTTGTCTACCAATCTTTCATCCTTAAAAGAAAAGTGGAAGAAAGAAAAATGGGTGTAAATCCCAGCAGTTACTTAACTCATATGGTCTTATACTCCTTATTTAAGAACAATTTTTTTCCCTGTGGCTTTACAGTCAATATTTTCAAACTATTTGTCTTAGCAGAAAGATTGCCTTCAGTTTATGCCCAGTGACAGAAAAAAGGGAAAAGTTTCAAGAAAATAAGGTATCTTGTTTACTTTCTCTTTTGCACGCATATGTTCCCAAGGAATTTGCATAATAAGTGAATTCCTGAGGTGCCTTGGCGTTTGTAGATGAGAATCACTTACTTTTTCAGCTCTGCTGAGTGTTTTCTGGACACCAGTAAAGTGGTAGTTGTACAGGATTCTTTGACCAAGATGTTCTCTCAGATGGAGCTCAGCACAGTGGAATACCTGAAGGATGAAGCGAGCTGAGTATATGAACAATAGTTCATGTAAATCTTCAATGCAATCCCTTAGACTTTTGTGGAAATGGAATTTGCCTTATAACTTGCAGGCACTATTGCAAGTTCCTCTAAACCATAGCTGAAATACAAGCATAACCATCTTTCTGGCTAGTATATTTGTTATTTCACTGACTTCCATTATTTTGGAAGAAAAAACCATAATAGTAAATGGACTTGAGCATAGAATCATAGAATGTTAGGGGTTGGAAGGGACCTCTAGAGACCATCTAGTCCAACCCCCCT
>NW_009713293.1:0-9891 GCF_000703405.1 Apaloderma vittatum | reverse complement strand
GGAGCCTCCACAACCTCTCTGGGCAGCCTGTGCCAGTGCTCTGGCAGTAAAGAAGTGCTCACACACTAAAGAAGTTTCTCATGTTGATGTGGAACTTCCTATGTTCTAACTTAAACCTATTAATTCTTCTTCTATTTCAGGGCACCACTGAGAAGAGATTGTCCCCTTCCTCTTGACACTCACCCCTCAGTTCTCTCAGTCTCTCTTGATAGGAGAGATGTTCAAGTCCCTTAATCATCCTCGTAGCTCTCCATTGGACTCTCTCCAGTAGGTCACCGTCTCTCTTGAATTGGGGAGACCAAAACTGGACACAATATTCCCGGTGTGGTCTCATCAGGGCAGAGTAGAGGGGGAGAAGATCTTCCCTAGCCCTGCTGGACACACTTTTCTTAATGCACCCCAGGATCCCATTGGCCCTCTTGGCCACAAGTTACTGCCCACTAGGACTCCAAGGTCTGTTTCATGTAAGACATGAATTCGTGTTATGTATTTTATTTGTCTAATGAAGCTTCCATCCTAGCTCAGTGTAGGTTAAGCAACTGGGATGTGGTGTGTGTAGGAAAAGAATCTTTCATGGCATTCATACAGCTGTGCTGTACTTTGAACAGACAGTAGTTTCTACTTGCCAGCTGGATAGCTAGCAGACAGATTTTGGGGACAGACCACCCAGAGTGGTTAAGTAGGTAGAGAAAACAGAATAATTTACCAATCCTCTTTTGCATTTCAGCTGTTTTGTTCTCATCCTTTGTGGGTGTAAAATTGAATAAAAAATAAATCTGGAATGCGTTACAGATTAAATTTTTTAAACTGTATACTTAAGGTTGTATAAACTAGTCAAGGCTCCTCAGCACCTACTAATGTCTCTGCAGCACCTTGAGATGTGCATTCAGAACTTATACTGTGCATGACAATCATGGATGAAAAATCTGTTTGGTCTTTATCTGAGTTGGTGACATCATTTCTCCTCTGATTCATTAATATATTAAAAGTCTCTTCCGTGATAAAATACATTGAAAGTGCTAGTCCTCAAGATATTATTAGTATAAAGAAAAAACTAGGTCATTGAATTTGATCTGATTATGATAGATATTAAACTTGTTTCACTGACTACTGTAAATTGTTTTGAGTGGGGGATGGGCTGGATTAGCCTTCAGATAAATGACATCCAAATCAGCTCACTGAGTTTGCCAAGTTCTTTCTTCATGCTAAAGTTATTATGAAACAAAAAAGTAATAATATTTATGAGCAGCTCTGTACTTGCATGTGGGAGGGAGCGTCTCAGATTACGATCCTTGTTCCCATGGCTATTATTGTTTGTGTATCCTACAGTTGTTGGAAAAAATACTAAGATAACATGGAACAAGTTCCTGTTCCACTTCCATTCCTGCCCCTGTGATATAGTCAGATGTTATAAACACTTATATAGAACCATGTCTTATATTTGCTATTGTTCTTGCCCAAATAGGCTTGACCTCCTGTAAATGATTTCCAAACTTCAGCAAGAGGCAAAGGTCCTAGGTGTAGACTAAACATGGCGTTTGTGTTTTATTACTGGGAAATGAAGACATTTAGCACTTAATACCTTCTGACTGAGAACTGAATCTTTGTCCCCCATATTGGAGTAAATGCTCTGAGAAGATTTCTCTTCCCCTTGTAGTCAGAATGACACCTCATTTCCAATAACTGATTGTGCACGGATGGACACCCAGCTCATACGTACATAGCCCTGTCAAAAACCAATGTAGTTCTGAGCCTCTTAAAAATTCCAGGCCAAAAAGCAAAGTTTCTCAAAAGACTGAATCAGTTTAGGGTTTTTTCTCTAACAGCTATGTAAAATTTTACTTGTTGAAGAGCATGCTTTTAAACTACTTACTGTCCTGATTTAAAGAGCTTTTCTTCCTACTGCAGAGAATTGTTGTAATGTGGGGATTAAATTCCTTTTGAGTGAAGCTAAACAAAAAGTTCCAGCAAAAACATGACATAACCTAACTGCTAGTAGGTATTTAGTTGATATTTAATATATACATATTTACTTCTGGCACACCCAGAAGTAAATTTCCCCAAATGTGTATTGTGTCTTTGTGGAGTCCTCATCAGTTATGATTTGTTGTTTTATGTGACAGCACTTAAAAATGTGGACTGTACTTGTGTTGATTCTAGTCTGGCCCACAATCTGATCACCTATTTTTCTGAATTTTTTTTTCTTCTGGATTTTGATCAAATATTTAGTCAATAAAATTCTCCATGATGTTAGCATCGTATGAGTATCAACTGGCTCTGGTAAATGAATAATTTACTTATGCAAATTCAGTATTTTTAAGCCATGTCTATAAAACATGCAGGAATATATGAAATGAAATGTCATTGTTCTTGTTCCAGTCATTTTAGTGTACACAAATAAATGTAGATTTTATATGCTCTAACTTATTAGTTGCATATAGAGTTAAATGATTCTGGTCCTTTTATAATGTGATGACTTCATATATTCAGGTGTAAATCACATCAGTCTTTTGTTTCCTAGCATAAATTACTGCAAATCCACACCTAATTTACTGTGCACTTGTTACTAAATTTCTTCTGGTATTATGTATTTTCCAGTATTCTTATTCCTATATAATTTTCCTTTCTTTCTTTTTTTCTTTTACATTTTCATGCCGGATTTTATTTTGCAGTTGTCTGTCTGGGTGACTAATTGTTTCCTAATCCCTATGTTTTTTTCCCGGTGTTTCCCTATAAGGCAGGCAAAGGATTATTACTATCTAGCTGGTTTAAAATAAATAAACAAATTGATCTAATCTCTTCAATTCACACTTCACTTAAAATATTTTAACTAAGAATAATTTGTAAAATGAAAAATTATAATTGCTGTGTATCTTAGTAAGAAAATGGAAATGGATGGAAAGACTATTTCTGAGATCTTTTTCAAGAATAAAGAGAACTGTATCCTTTTCTTTAGGTAAAGTTAGATTCTTCAACACAGAGTAGTGCATTGAATCAGAAACATTTAGAGTTTGTATTTTGACTATGTTGTCAGTTGTGCTTTGTGCATGTATGTCTTCAGCCTATTGTTTTTATTTTGACAATAGCAATATTACTTACAAGTGTAGCTAAATCATAAGCAAAATTTAACCAAAACCTGTTTTATGCTCTAGTACTTGTCCTTATTTAGCGTTAACAGCTTATTGTAAATTTTAAGAGTCAATGGGTAATCCTCTGCTATTGTGACAAACAATAGATACCTGAGTATCAGGAGACTGACTTCATCGAACCATTTAGTTTCCCATCGTGGATTACCTGAACACCAGAAAAGTCCGATTTACTTCGCTTTCTTAGTTTTTAATACTGTGTATTTTTGATAGTAAAGCTAATCACAGTCTAACACAGCAATGTTAAACCTGAGCACATTGAAATGTTAATAAACATGGTTTTTTTGCCTGTGAGCAGCACATAATAACTTGGTTTTATACTCAAATTAAAAAGTGACTAGGAGGTTAGTCACTCACCTTCCTGAAAGGGAAGATTCAGGCAATAAGCGAGTATTGCATACTAGCTTTATATTTAATCTTCCTTAATCTATTTTGCTTTTCATTTAGATCAAGGTATTTCGTACATTCTGTTATCTATCATCCATAGTTCTTAATTAGAAAACAAAACAGCTGCCAGTCACATACCAGGAATTGACTCTGCATCTGCCCATCCTTGAAGCGCACTGTGGCAATGGGTAAAAGAAATAAAAATATACTTATGAACAATAAGTGATTTAAAATCCATCTATGCAACAAATTTCACTCAGCTGTAGAGAGACATGTGAATATGTTGCAAAAAGAGTAACAGATGCTGGTTTAATGAATTATCAGTGGTATTTTAAATTATGAGACTTTTTCTCTTTTAAAACAAATTTACTAAAGAAAGATGAGTGGAATAAATAAAGGAAGAAAGGACAAACTATGAGACACTTTTTGCAAGATAAAAAGAGAAGTGTGTCACTATTTTATTTACCTATAAGAAAAAATATTCCTACTTCTGATCAGATCATAACAGCAACAAAATCATAGTGGTACCATAATGGAAGGGGCTAGCCAATATATGGTAAACCAGTGTTTTGGGCTTGGGCTTCTCATTGTGCTCTAAAGAAAGGCAATAAACAAGGCCTAGAACTTAGATATGCACATTATATTTTACGTTCTGTTTGTTCTGGTGGATTAGTACTACAAACCCTTACTTACAGTAGCAGGTGCATTCATTCAAATAACCCTACGCATAAACATGAGGGTATTTTTATGAGCAAGTGTCAGCAGGATTTGCTGTAGTAGTACAGAAGGTGTTATATGACCTGTTTCAGTTTAAGCTTAGCTTCAGTAAGAAAGAGGGCATTGAATGTTAGGCAGCACTGCGAGTGACTGTGAATCAGCAGACTGTGGATGTTACTGCGCTGTGAATAGTCTCACAAGGCCAGATGGGAAAAAAAAATAGTCGACTGGTCATTTTTAATCTCTGCCACACGAGAAAATTGTTGCTCATCAGTGATATAAATGTATCACTGTATGTAAGCTCATCAGTGATATATATTTCAATACTGGAAAAAAGAATTGATGAAATTGCAAACAATGTGGTTTTGCTGATCTCAGTTCAGGTTAAAGATGTGACAAGTCTTCTATCGTGCTTTGTAACTTTTGCGCAGTTTGCATGTGAAGAGCAGTAAATAAAGATGCAGCATTTCAGCAGCTGAGTGATGAGACCACATCATGCGCTTTTGCAGTGAAGTCCCTTGATATGAATTAAATGTAATCTGGTGTATGGTATTTCCATTATGGCATTCAATCTGAGTATCCAATCCTTTCCTGTACATGAAATATCCAGGGATTCTAGGAAAAATATCTATTCTCTGCTGGATAAACAGGAGATATAAAAATAAATGCATATATTCTTACATTGTTCATGTTGCTTGGCCTTTAAAAGATTGGTCCTCATTATACAGCATTGTGGTGGGATATAATAACTATAATATTACAAGTGGATTTTTTCATAACAGTATGCACTGTTTTTCTTCAGCCTCTTGCATATGAATTGTTTAATGGTCTGAACTTTCTGAACTCATGGAGTGATTACTCTTTTATAGTAAAAATGTAAGTTGATTCTTTTTCAGAAATGAAACAAACAGCTTTCTGATTAGCTTTGTGCAGGTGATATATTAAGTAACACTCTGATGATATTGAATTCAAATAATACATATTTTTAGAAGTAAGAAAATAATCATAACTTTAGCAATCTCTGCATATTCAGAATGCTGAACTGATATTCATGATAGCAGCTTATGGACATAACCTTATTGGAGAACCATAGTGCTTTTTGACATAGTTTTGCAGTTGCTGAGAAGAGATGATAAAAGATGAGTAAAGGTTTGTGTATGTGAGAACTCAATAGTGTTAACATACTTCAGTGTTTCACAACGAAGTAACTAATGATCAAACTAATTCTCTTTCCTTTTTCCCAAGCATTAACAATTACCTTTCACAGTAACCCCTTACAAATCTCCCTCGAATTTTCTAACAGTATCATTTTATGTTATTTCTAGAATAAAGTAAGAAATATATCTTAGTCAAAAAGTAGCACCAGCCAAAACTCTATTCAAAATACTCTTTGTTAATTTTTTAATTTAACTTTTATTTTCCCTTATATTTTTTAAGTGAACATTTCCGTAGAACTGGAGTAACTAAAAATTAGAATAACTTGTCCAGTCTAGATATTTTTAAATAATGCAAGTCTGGTTTACATTTAGAAACAAATGGTAGTGCTGTGAAAATAGAACTGAGGTTCTGGGGCAGAAAGAGCATTTCTTTTTATATACAATCTTGATATAAAAGAACGCTGAAGAAGTTTTACCTGTATGGTTCTTTTGGTTTAATTTTTAATCTAGATGTCATAATTAGAAACACTCAATAGCTTGTCTTTTTTCTTTTCAAGATAAGTAGCAATGCAAATGGTGGAAGGCAAGACTGAAATCTCAAATAATTGGTTTCACAAAAGTCTACCCCCACAGATATCACTAAAAAGATACCTAATTTTATTTCTAAACTAAGAATAAAAAGATTTAAACAGAAATCAATCTTATGAGTACTGAAATCTTCCACGTTTAGAATATTCTTTTCTCATTCTTTATTTACAAAATCTAGTAAGTTATTAACTTTTATGCTACATGTTTATCACTTTTTTTTTTAATTGAAATTTGAGAAAATACCCAACCTGCAGTAGTTTAACATGATTCTTTGATTTTATTATGCCACCTACATTTACAAAGTAGCTGTAATCAGTATGTATTCCACATGGAACTGTAACAAAACTGACATTTTGAAATATGTAATTTCATATTGAAAATTGTTATTAGGTATGCTATAATCAGAATAAGATCCTCAAAGCAATTACTGTGACTTCATTTATCAAATATAGCAGAGTTGTTGAAAATACTTCTAATAGAGTCATAATAGTAGATTTCTATTTGTCCATAGATACACAACATTAGTTATACTATACAGATAATGTAATGAAACTGTTCTTTCTTATCATGATTTGAACATAATCACAGCTGGTTTCCATGTTGAGGAAGCTACTGAGAGCTGCAGCAACTTCTAAATACTTTTAAGAGACCAGGAAAGTCAAAGAAATCAATGCATATTATGTAAATATACTCTTGTCACACAGTTATTTCTAACTTTTTTTCCCCTTACAAACAAAATTCTATGCTATATAATAGGTAGGTTTAAATGATCATGCTAAAGTTGTAAGCATATAACTACCTGAGTGTTTAATATTAAAGATCATTCATAAACTGGGAAGGAAGTAACAGAAATGCATAAACTTTTCACTTCCTAGGGAAACAGATCGCTTTGTTTTTTCATATAGTTCTTCCATGAAGTCTTTGAATCACATAATAAAAATGAATGCAAAAGTTTGACAAAGAGGTCAGAATCATAGCATATCTTAAGTTGGAAAGAATCTTTAAGGATCACCAAGTCCAACCTCCTGCTCCTCTCAGGACTACCTAAAACTAAATCATATGAGTAAGAGCATCATCCAGATGCTCCTTGAACTCTCTCAGGCTTGGTGCTGTGACCACTTCCCTGGGGAGCCTGTTCTAGTGACCAGCTACCCTCTTGGTGAAGAACCTTTTCATAATATTCACTCTGAACTTCTCCTGAGGCAGCTTCATTCCATTTCCTTATGTCCCATCACTGGTCACCAGAACGAGATCAACACCTCCTCCTCTACTGACTTCCTCGAGGGAGCTGTAGAATGTGATGAGGTCCCCTCCCAGCCTTCTCCTAGACATATTTGATCAGAAAACACTAAACAGAGCTTGTCAAATAACGTTTACACTATCTGCAAAGGTCTTGCAGTTTAACTATTGCTTCTTTGATGTACAAGTATCGCCTCAAAATCTAATATGTTTTAAAAATTCTGTAAACAGTTTGCATTATTTTCTGGTTTGATATTCAGAAATGTGAAGGGGAGAGACATGTTTGTAACCCAGAGCCCACGTATCTCCCTAATGAGTGGATTTTTGTATTGAAGATGACCTCTTTATTTGAAAGTATTTTAGGTTATTCGTCAAAGTACAGGGTAGAATATAAATACAGGGCTTAAATAATTTTCATAGTTTGCCACTATCATATAAAGCATAGTATATTGCAGACCAAGACTTAGGAGTAGCCTCCCATTTTTATTTCTTCTATTACTGATAATGTTTTGAGTTTTCTCTTTTTTTATATTTTTTTTTCTGTTTTGTTTGTTTGAGATATTTTTTTAACTAGTTTAAGACTTTCTTGGCATCATTTTTAGAAGGCCTAGGCATTCCCAAACTCACTGAAATAGTGAGGGTTATGAGAATTAAGAAACCAAGTTAAATCAAGATGAGGTCCTGAACTGGTAAAAATGGGCTCCCTCAAAATTTGAAGCCCTTAAAATCAGAAATGGTTTAATAAAACTTCCTTTTACATAAATAATACTATAAAGTTGCAATTGCCAAAACGTTTTGAGTAATAGCAAATCACTTAAAAGGTGTTAGGCATTTTAAAAGAGCTTTGTATAGATAAAATTGAGAAGGCTAATAGAAACATTTAATAAGAAACTTGACACGTAAATCAAATTCTGTGCACGCTACTGAACAATCAAAATAAAAGCATAAACATTGAAATTTCTCGAACTATATAATGGATTGCTTCTGACACTCAATATACAGACTGTTACTTTTCTAACTGTTCAGCTCTAACTCTTTAAAACACTCTAGTTAGAATTAAGTTTAAACAAAGTTCCAATAGAAAAGGAAACCTAACATTTTCCATATGCACTGTCATATTCCATCCCTTTTCTAATATTCATGTTTCATTAACATTTAGTATTGGATGAATCTAGGCTTGAGGATACAAAAAATAAAAAACAAACTAAAGTATTTCTCACTTGTTTTGGTATTCGCTGTCTATACAGTATTTGCTCAGCCTAAGGTATCTTGTTTTATGAAAAAAAAAAAGTATAAATTCTGAGGCAAATAATCAGAATCTTGATTTATTATACTATTGGATGTAGAACTGCCACAGAAGCATACTACGTTGACAAGACTGAGATTTGCAACACTAAACACTACTACAGCTTTGATCATTTCAATGCTAGAAGTTAGTGTTGGAAAATCCCACCCTCGGCGTTCAGAGTCAAAGATATCAAATGAGACTGGGAATGGAAGACCTCAGTTTACCTGCAGGCTATCTACAGCAATGGTAGTGTTAATGCATGTTTTTCTATGCTACCCATAAACTAGCTTAGTCAAATCACTGTCTTTCCCAGAAAAAGTTTTGCAGAAAAGTAGATGTGTAAGGTCTTGAGAAATCAATGATTGTTATTTATATGTCTTTGCACACAAAAGCAGGTTATACTAGACATTTCTTAGTATTTTCCTATTTTTAACTGGACCTATAACACTTTAAGTAATAAATTTATTAATCTGAAACATATTTTGTAATATTTGATAGTCATTTGCAAGAAAAAATCTGTCTATACATCTATTTCATAAAATCTTATATTAATTATGCAAATATAACTCATATGAAAATCAAAAAGTTGTAGATAAACAAACCATGGCTAACATTTTGGTACATTTGAAGTACCGAGCTATAAATTCTTTATATCTCCCAACTTCAGAAAGCCACAGATATTTGGCAGTAAGCCGTGTATGTAGTAGCCATCTAAAGGGGTGGCTTATTTTTCCTCAGAGTTAGGACTTCTGCTTTATTAGAATGTTTAATTATAAATGGATCAGTTTATCATTTGCACAATATGCATTAATCATAGCTGCAATACCTACCACCTGTAGTGTGCCTGCAGCAGTGCATGTTCTGTCTTTATGCAAATATCGTGTGTCTGTAGTATGTCTACAACTTTCTGTAATACACCTGTAAGTGTATGTGTTAACTAACTAACGTTCCACAGGTGCTGCAACCAGGTTTACCAAGTCTCCAGATTTTTATCATGAATCTTGCAATATACGGTGTGTGCATGTGAGCTTTGTTTGTTCAGGTTGGATTTTTCAGTCAAGTCTCTTGATTATTGGTAGAGATTCTAATTTCTTGTGATTCTGTCTTCCATTACTTTTGTATGGGCTAACATCACCAAGATATTTCAGTGTGCTTTCTGCCTCAGAAGTGAGGTTGCCCTGACTCAACATGCTTGCTATATTCTGTTTATCTCTGACCCAACATTATATAGATAATTAAATATTCAGGGAAACAGGGACTGAAAACTGAATCTTCCTCAATGAAGGTGAGTGCCCTAAACACCTCTAAATAGTTTGGCATTATAAAAAATGGAAGGGCAGAGACATTAAAGTAAAGCTTTCTCTTACTG
>NW_009713292.1:10166-19336 GCF_000703405.1 Apaloderma vittatum | reverse complement strand
CTCTGCGGCATCCCCCGGGCATCTCTGCCCGCTCCCATCCCTCCGCCTCGGGCCCCACCTGGGCAGCGGGGCAGGGGGATGCGCTGCCCTTTGCGGGCACTGTGGGATCTGTGGGATCTGTGAAATTGGGAGCGTGTGCTCGTTCTCAGAAACAGTTACATGAGTAGCTTGGGGCATTTCCGTACACACCTTAAAAACTAGCCAAGTGTTTCTGGCTTATGTCTTCCAGAGTCATGAAGAAGACGACAGAAAGGTAAGAAGGAGAGAAAAAAATCGAGTTGCTGCACAGAGGAGCCGGAAGAAGCAAACTCAGAAGGCAGATAAACTTCACGAGGTGAATGGGTACTTGATGTGTTGCACGCACAGCTTGGGTGCTGAGTGCAGGACTTTCCAATAAACGGGACTTCTTATGCGTGGGCCTGTCTTCATGCTGATCCAGCTCAGAGAGCTGTGGGGGTGCCACAGAGACAGACCTGCTGCGGGGTGCCTGGTCAGGAACCCCAGCACATTGATGCTCGTGTTGGACAGTGAGGCTCTGCCATCCGTGACACTGCCGGGGAGAGAGAGATGTGGTCCTGCCCTCGCCTCACCCTCCCTCTTTTGCTGTTCCTGTGACGACCCAGTGAATTGAACCACAGGGCTCCACTGGGCTAGAACAAACACATTTTCTTCTGAATTAGTGTTAAACTTGTCATGTCCGCTATGGCAGCGTGTGAGTGCTTGCAGCCTTACGGGGGAGAAGGCAGTGGAGGAGGAGACCATGCTGCTTAGTGGCAGTGCTGGCTTAAGCCACTTCTAAAACTGTGAGACAGAAATACCCAGTTGAAAAGGCTTCTTAGGAACTTTCAAACCTCCAAGCGTGAGAACTCGGTTGAGTTAGCTGTTATATGTGTATGCTCTGATAAATAACAGTGGGTGTTTCCAAAAAACCATGAAAGTAACTGATTCTTCCAGAAAGTCTTAATACTTCTCAATATCACAATGCGATGTGGTTTTCTCATGTCCCCAGTGTGAATGCTGGAGGACAGGAATCCCCTTTCTCTGGTTTTGGATGTTAACTCACACAGCAGCGCTTTTGTTGTAGCCAGGGCTCTTGGGGTAAGTGTTAATTCTACTGTTGCAGCTTGTCAGTTGCAGCAGCTCTGAGTCAATTGATCAGCTCTGGAGGTTCATCACGGGCTTTTCTCTTTCTCAGTGTGGAAGGATCTGCCAACCGTCAGCAGAGGCCAGGAGGGACAGTGTGGGGAGTTTTGCATTTGGTTTTTCCCAGATCTTCTCTGAGTCAGCGCCTGAGTAAGTCAGGTGCAAGGTACTTCTGGAAAGGGGTAACTCCTGGATTTTGTGCAATAATTTCTGGGCCCTTTGCCATCCTGCAGCCTCTCTGATGTTCCTCCTGGACATTAGAATCTTCCTTGTGCTGGGAATCATCATTCTTGGGCATGCAGGTTTTCCCAGGTGCAGGCAGATGTGGCTGAATAGGCATTTTGCTTAGCAAGAAAAATTTGATAATCTCATCCCTGAAAATGAGACAGAGCAATGGCAGCATAACACTCACTACCAAATCCAACCCCACTGGGTCTGGGGCAATAAGAGGGGAGCAGAGCCTGAGTCAGGGGTGCACAGTTTTGCTGGAGTTGGCTACCATAACATAATATAACAGAGTAAAAGAGGACTGTGCCTCTTTTACTCTGTGAGGGAGGTGATGGTGGGTGGTGGAAGGGTGTGAGGAGGGGCAAGGGCATCAAAGCCCTTGCAGTGAAAGGTAGCAGAGGCAGTCCCAGGCTGCCCAGAGGAGCACTGCATGAGACACTCTCCCTGCTGCCTGGTAAACAGGCCTTTTAAGGCATGTGTAGGCTTTAAAGTTTCCTCTGAAGCTTTCCCAGGAAGGTGAGATTGAGTGGGTGAGTGTTGAGCCCTAGGCCAAAAGCGAGGTGCAGACACCTGCAGGTTTTTTGTAGGCTGGCTCTGAACCTTTAGCTCTTTTCTCTTTGGGATGAGAAGGCTTGACAGCAGGGACACTTGAGACACACAATTATCAAAAAATGTGACACGCAAGTCTCACATTCATCACAGATGTATGCTGCAGAGCACCTCAAAACTCCCCTGCCGTAATAGCAGCTTATTCATTGCCAGAGAAGCCTTAGCTCAAAAGCAGCCTGGGTCAGGGATAACTAAGGCAGCGGTCAGGCCTTTTGGTGACAAAGTGGGGCTGGGAACATGCTGGTGTGATGCTCCCTCTTGCTCTTGAGTTCCTGAGCATCTGAGCAGGTGAATACAAGTCCCAGCCAGGCTGGAGGAGAGTGGCTGGCACTCACGTCATGCTGGGTGTGCGTCTCAGCTGGCAACTGGGCAAATAGCCTTTCTCTGTACTGGCCCAGGGGCTGCCCTTTCCGCATGGGCAATGCCAGGCACCAGGTTTTCCCACCAACTTTTCTGCAGTTGGTGCTTTCATTTTCTCTGCTCCTGACAGTGCAGAGCTGCTCTGCTCAGCTGTTCCCAGCAGAGGCAGCCCAGGTCTGGAAGAGGCCACTGTGGGTATGCAGCCATCCATGCCTGCGGCCCTGGGCTGCTGGGGATGCTGGAGGACCAGCAGCACCTCCTTGTCTTCAGGGCCACAAAAGGAATCACAGTGTGGTCAGGGCACAGGTCATAAAAGCACTTACCCTTTTGCAGCACCCAGGCTGTGTCTGTGTCCCTCAGTGTTTTTCACATTGTAGGAAGAAACCATACAGTTTTTCTAGAGTTACATGAGTATACTCAAGGTGGAAGCACTGAAAGGAGTGCTTTGACTATAAGTAAGTTTGGATTTTTTGTCTTTCCAGGAATATGAGTCCCTTGAGCAAGAAAATACCTCCCTGAAAAGAGAAATTGGAAAGTTAACAGATGAAATGAAACACTTGAGCGAAGTGTTGAAAGATCATGAAAAGATCTGTCCACTATTGCACTGCACCATGAACTTTGTGACCATACCAAGGCCTGATGCACTCGCCAGCTGTCTGCCGAGATGAAAACTGTCCTCATTTGCCTTTATATATGATGTGTGAAAGTGCCATTAACAGGGGAGATTTGAAGAATTGCCTACTTACGGTACAGGTCTTCCATTGAAGAGGGCTGGACATGAGTATGCAGGTCTTCTTCACATCGAAGTGTTACAGGCTTCTGAATCTCAGGAAAACACCACTATGGAAAAAAACCACTATGGAAAAAAACCACTATGGAAAAAACCCACTATGGAAAAAAGACAACTCGAACTGCAACTTCTTTATTGGTAGAATCTTCAAGACACGGCTTTGCATTCGGAAATGTCAAAGTGCAGTGCAGCCCACCATCACGCGATGGAATGTAGACAGAGAAAAGTACTGACCTTGGATTGCGATGCCTTTCTCCCACACGTCCGCTGCCAGTAACCCTTTGTCACTTGTCATCCATGTACATCATGCTCTGGCTGCTGTTTTTTTTTTCCTCTAAATGGGTGCGGTTAATAAAAGCAATGACCTATCTATGTAATGTTCTTCACCTTCTTCAATTATCAATATCTATATAATATCTCTACTTTACTGGTCAAATTCAAAGTCTAATGCTAATCTTTCTGTCAGCTGTTTTATTATTTGCTTATCACCTTTTCATTGGTCTCTCTTTTGAAGTGTGTCTAACAAATGAGTATTTCCAGTCTTTCTTTCTTTAATATCCCCAGTCATCAGCTCTGCCAACATTAGTTTTCTATCCTAAGATATATCTTGGACAATTTCTAGTGATGATTGTCTGCTTGTGTGGAAGAAAAGCAGAACAGTATCTGCTGTTTCTACACGTTGTTTTAAAGAGCAGATTTTAAAATTTACTTGTTTAATGCATCCACTGGAAATTAACGGGTATCTTTATCCTATAAAGCCTGTAGCCTGGGATCCAGCAAAAAGTGTTTTTCTAGTAGTGTTTCCCAGTCAGATAGCCCCTTTGGGTAATAAAAACTCCACTCTCTTGCCAGCTCTCTCACTTCAGCATTTGGATTTTTTTCATTTCAACTCATGGGATTAACTTCTTCCCTCACCAGGATTGTAGTATTAGCAGAATATGATCTGAAATGTCTAAAAGTTGTGGGTTTTTTCTTTTTTAGCCCCTTTAAAAGAATAATTAATTGAGGATCGCTGCCATGATAGAACTGGGGAAACTGTGTAGTCAACTCTGCCTTCTCAAAGGCCCTGTTACACCGCTGTCTTAGACTAGAAATTCAAGAAAACAGGCGTGAGCTGTTGGCTTCTTTAAAGGTTTTCATTAGGTTGTCTCCAAGAGAATTTTCAGTATTTACAGAAACTATCTATAGCCTCAACGCAGTCTTCAAGTTTCTTATGGTCCTGTATCAACTAAGTCATTTTGCAAAGAAAATCTGGTGCAGTCCCTGCAAAGAAAATGAGTTTCAGGACACTTCAAAATACGCGTTTTGGATAATGGCCTTGATATGATTCTGTGTGTCACCCTTAAGAAAGGAGGCTGTCTTAAGCTTCCTTCAGGCCCTGGATGCCAGGGTGTAATTTGAGCTGAGTAGAGGTATAATGGAGAAGGAGGAGTGTAATGGAAATGAACAACATTCACTCTGGGAAATTTCATTGCAGTTAAAGATGGAGCGAGAGAGGATGTCTCACACCTCTTAACTAGATATGTGCAGCTGAGCTAAGGCTAGGAATGGAAAGTAGCTAGTTGAGGTCAGGGCTGGTGCAAAAGCATCGTCTCTCCCATGGAGCTCTGTAGACCCTGAAAAATGAAAGGAAAGGTCAACCACTTTGCCCAGGAAACTCCATCACAGTAGAATCCTAAGGATTTTGACCTGCAGATGCTGTCTTCTAAAAGAAGAGGTCTATTCCCCGTGTAAAATCCACATTCTTATACATTTATTCTTCTAAACCTCTGTCTAGAAACTGTCTCCAGCTTATCATTCAGTAGTCCAAGATCTATTACACACTCTTCATCAGCAAATGCTATGCTTGTTCTGCGCTGCAAGCTTTACTTCACTGTTTCTGCATCAGAATGTATTGACTATTGCTGCTCATGGCTTGGATAGCTGTACTCTGCTGTGTGAAAAACTGGCTGCAGGGCTGGGCCCAAAGAGTGGTGGTGAATTGAGTTAAATCCAGTTGGCAGCCAGTCACAAATGGTGTTCCCCAGGGCTCAGTGGTGGCACCACTCCTGTTTAATACCTTTATTAATGATCTGGATGCGGGGATCAAGTGCACCCTCAGTAAGTTTGCAGGTGACATGAAGCTGGGTTGATCTGCTTGAGGGTGGGAAGGCTCTGCAGAGGGATCTGGACAGGTTGGATCAATGGGCCAAGGCCATTGTATGAGGTTCAACAAGGCCAAGTGCTGGGTCCTGCACTTGAGTCATAACACGCTTGGGGAAGAGTGGCTGGAAAGCTGCCCAGCAGAGAAGGACTTGAGGGTGTTGGTTGACAGTCGACTGAACGTGAGCCACCAGTGTGCCCAGGTGGTCTAGAAGGCCAATGGCATCCTGGCCTGCATCAGGAGTAGTGTGGCCACTAGGACCATAGAAGGGATCGTCCCCCTGTACTGGGCACTGGTGAGATTGCACCTTGAATTCTGTGTTCAGTTTTGGGCCCCTCACTACAAGAAAAACGTGGAATGCTGGAGCAGGTCCAGAGAAGGGCAACAAAGCTGGTAAAGGGTTTCAACAACCAGTCTTATGGAGAGCAGCTGAGGGAACCAGGGTTGTTCAGCCTGGAGAAAAGGCGTCTGAAGGGATACTTTATTGCTCTCTATACCTACCTGAAAAGAGATGTAGTGAGGTGAGGGCCAGTCTCTTTTCCCAAGTAATAACTGATAGAACAGGAGGAAACAGCCTCAGGTTGCACCAGGGCATGTTTAGATCGGTTGTTACGCATTGGCACAGGTTGCCCTGGGAAGTGGCGGAGTCACTGTCTCTGGAGATATTTAAAAGATGTGTAGTCGTGGCTCTTAAGGACATGGTTTAGTGGTGGACCCGGCATTGTTAGGTTAACAGCTGGACTCAATGAACTTAAAGGTTTTTTCCAACCTAAAGAATTACACGATTCTATGATTAACTGTATAATGTCTATGCAGAGCATACAGGGGAAGACAGATGATTTCACAGCAATGTTTTGTGCTAGCAACAGCCACCTAAGCCCAGGGTTATTCTGCTGTTCCTTGGAAGAGTTGGGAGCCCTGAAGAGGCACTCACTGCCACCAGTTCCTTCCCACAACCTCAGGGCATAGCTCCAGCCCATGCATCACATCCATTAGTAATAGCGGGTTTAAAATCCTCCAGGGCCTGGGCTACTTCTTCCTTCTGCATCTATTGCATCACTGTTTTTCCCAGCACTATTTCCAAAGGGCATTATGCATCATTCTTCTGTTTAACAGATTAACTAAAGCACCACTCACAAAAAATATTTTGTGTAGCTAATGTTCAAAGGCAGCTGGGAACCTCAAGTAAAAGAAGTAAGCAAAATGAGTGTTCCAAGCCAAATAAACCCAACATTCTGATATATTTATAGAATTAATGTCATAGCTGAATCATGGGTTGAAAGGGATAATGAACTATTAAAGTACAAGCTTATGTATCCCTAAGCAAACGATATGTGTACAGGCTGATTACACTGTTGGCAGGAGCTGTTTATGAGGATATTGATTTACAGAGAGTTTCAAAACCAAAAGTATGTTCTGCAGCCTGGGATTATTGTTATATGAATAGGGAACTAGAAAAGAGAACAGAAAGGAAAAGACTTATTTGTTAAGGAAAGAACAGAAAGTTCTTTTTCACATCCAAACCTCTCCTTTTGCAGCAGGGTGTTACACCATCACACAAAATGTTTCATATTTATATATGGCTAAAATACCACTTGACATATTCTAGCTTCAGAAAACTTCCAGTTAGTTGGACTTGTTCCCTACTGATGTAGTCTGTACTACATTCACATGATTTTCAGATGCACGTATATAGGGAAGATCTTTTCTATGTTCAGATGCTAGTTCATGTGAGGAATACTGTGAATTGCAGTCTTCTTTGTGGATGTGTAATGTAGATGAGGGTTGCCAAGAAAGCTGGATTTTGCCTCTTAGATTCACATTGAAGGTTACAGTTTGTCTAGACTTGATTAGCGTGAATTTATTTTTTTAATATTTTCTGTGACTCTAATGAAGAAGCAAAATGCTCAGTGCGAACTTACTCACAGATAAAAGTATTCATTCCGGGAGCAGACTGGGTCCAATTCAACTGTTTGTCTTTTTCTTTCTTTCAATTGTTTAAATTAGATCAGATTTGAATAGGTCATATTTTGAAAAGATAATTTTAGGCTCCAGATGTAAAAAGAAACCAACAGAAAGACAAAGGCAAGCTTCCCAAAATTGCTTGTGAGAGTATAAGAGAGATCAACTATTATACCTTAGTGGAGCTCATTGGAAAGTCTTGTTCATTCCCACTGATGTCTTACATTCATGCCTGTGAGCATTTATAAGCATCTTCATGTCCTCCTCCACAGTCTTGCTGAAAAATACACCTTTAAGAAACATTTTCAAAACAGCCGGTTCTGTAATACCTGCTCATCTCACCTGCATTTGCCGTTTGCAGTAGTCTTCATAGTCTCTCACCATTTTATTTCTAATGCCACTTTTTTTTTCTTCTTCCTGTTTCCTCCTGTTCCTGTGTAGCTCTGTGACAGTATAATTTAACCTTATCAGTATTAGAGGAACAAGGCTGATCTATAGCAGCATATAGAAAATGAACTTCACAGGTACACCCTGCATATGATTAAAGGTTTTTATGTGTGGCTAGTTTTGACACTTGAATATTAAGGAGGGTGTCTATGCAGTCTTTTAAACTGTACTTAGAAGTGGCATAACCTTTATTCTAGTCTTTAAAACCTATGCTGTTTCCTGTCCATAGATGAACAGTTTACTGCATGGCATTTGGGATTTCCATCTGTGAATCAGTCTAGAATTTCTGCCTCAATGAAAGTAATAGATAAAACAACCATTTAAAAAAAAAAACCCATTTCTCTTCTTCCCATCAGTGCAGTAATATAATTCCTGTCACAGGAAGGAAGCATGTCAGATAAGCAGGAGAAGTGGTGGGTTTAATTACTATTACAAGGACTATTGTTATTCTTTTTACAGGCAGGTAGGAGCTTTCTGTTTGTAAACCCTGGGTTATTGTCAAGTAGTCACTGGAGAAACATTTTACATATACATATAGTATGTGGTATGGGCACACATCCATAAGGGAGTGAAAGATTTTGGATTAATTGTGGGCAGAAGTGTGGATTTTACAGTGCTTTCACTAGAAGTAGAAAGAGTCCTCAGATGACATGTAGCGCTGTGCTTGCCAACTTCAGTAATATTTAACTCAAGAATAGCTACAGCCTAACTTGTAGTGGGTAATTCTTAATAAGGAAACCATAGTAACAACCATCCCTGGGATTGTGTGCCCATATTCTGGTACTCATTCAGGTTTTTTTCCTAGATAGTTTTGATGGAAAAAAAATCCATGAGAGTATGAAATTTTTCTCCCTCTGTAGAATTTTTAAGCATCAAATGTAAGGGCTTGACTATTCTGGAAATGTTTATAAATATATAAAAGACATTAAAATAGTGTCAGGAGGATGGAGCCAGGCTCCCTGATGTCCAAGCGACAGGACAAGGGGCAACGGATGCAAGCTGGAGCATAGGAGGTTCCACAAGAGCATTAGGAAAAGCTTTTTTGCTGTAAGGGTGACCGAGCTGGGACAGGCTGCCCAGGGAGGTTGTGGAGTCTCCTTCTCTGGAGACATTCAAAACCTACCTAGATGCATTCCTGTGACCTACTTGTATTGGGTTTGCCTGGCCGGATTTCAGCAGCAGGGGGGCTGTAGGGGTGGCTTCTGCAAGAAGCTGCTAGAAGTTTCCCCTAAGTCTGATAGAGCCAGTGCCAGCCAGGCCCAAAGACAGACCTGCTGCTGGCCAAGGCTGAGCCTGTCAGTAATGATAGGATAGGAACGCCCCATTAAAACATATTTAAGAAATGGGGAAAAAAGGACTGTGCCACACAACAACTGGCAGAGAGAGAGAGAGGAGTGAGAACGTGTGAAGACACCAAGGTCAGTGAAGAAGAGGAGGGAAGGATGTGCTCCAGGCACTGGAGCAGAGAGTCCCCCGGGCAGTGGTGAA
>NW_009713292.1:0-10121 GCF_000703405.1 Apaloderma vittatum | reverse complement strand
GTGACGGGGTGTAGATGTCCACCTGCAGCCTCTAAAGGATCCCATGCCAGAGCAAGCAGATGCCTGAAGGGAGCTGTGACCCTGCTGGAGCAGGTTGCTGCCAGAGCCTGTAGCCCATGGAGAGAGGCAATCCCACGCTGGAGCAGGCTGACTGGCAGGACTTTTGTGATGTTGCGGGGCACTCGCACTGGAGCAGTTTCCCCCTGAAGGACTGCACCCCATGGAGAGACTCACGTTGGGGCAGTTTGTGATGAACTGTCTCTCGTGAGAGGACTCGCATTGGAGAAAGTGTGTGAAGATCATTTCCCATGAGAGGAACCCCACAGCAGCCCAGGGGGAGAGTGAGGAGTCCTCCCCTGGATGAAGAAGAAGCAATGGAAACTACACTGGATGAACTGACCACAGCCCCATTCACTGTCCACCTGCACTGCTTGGAGGGAGGAGGTGGATAAATTGGGATTGCTGTCAAGCCTAGGAAGAAGAGAGGGGTGGAGGAAAGGTGTTATATATTCTTTTAAAGATCTGTTTTTATTTCTCACTACTCTGCTCTGATTTGTTCTTTAATAAATTTAACTAATTTCCCCAAAATCGAGCCTGTTTTGCCCAGTAGATGCAGGTGATCTCCTTGTCCTTATTTCAAACCATGGGCTCTTTGTTATGTTTTCTCCCTCTGTCTAGCAGAGAAGAGGGGGTGACAGAGTGGCTCTGTGGGCACCCAGCTGCTGGCCAGGGTCAAACCACCACACTACTCTAGATGATCCTGTTCCAGCAGGGGAGTTAGACTAGATAATCTTTTGAGATCCCTTCCAAACCCTAACATTCTGTGATTCTTTGAAATAGCTGGCATAGATTTTGCAAATAATCTGTTCTCTACTAATTCTGTATTTGGTCTGGTGCAAGGAAATCATTATTGTTCTCTTTAAAGTGGATAAGCTAAAGAGATGTCTTGGTATAGAACAAAAACATTAATTTGAGGAGTTAGTACCGAATGACTACTGTGCTTCAGTTTCACAGATTAATTTATCCTGAAGCAGCTTCTTCATGTGCCAAATATAAAATGATACCTCTAAGAGGTGTGTTAGTTTTAAAACTGCATTGCAAGAGCTCTTATTGCATGTGTTTAGTAAGTTCTACAGACTGCCAGTATAGCTTGTTGCGCTCATCTGGATACTGTCCAGTTAAGTCTACCACACTGTTCCTCTTCAAACTTAGTTCTGGATAGATGTCTCCTACTATCTGGAGGAATTTTCTCCTTTAACTGTATCATAATGAACTTGTTGCCATGTTTCCATTGTTCTAAATTATTAAAATGTCAAGACTCCTGAGATTCTAAGCAGGGGTCATAAGTAAGTATCTCTCTTGGGATAAGCAAACTATTAAGGTTTGTCTTCCCATAGTAAAGTAATCTTTGAGAATACTAATCTGTTATCTGTCTCAAAAAATATCCTCAAAAATAATTGAGGATAAGGAATAAGCAACAAGACTCTGTTTAAATATTTGATGCAATGCTATACGAGATACAAGTACTTCAGCTGGAGATGATGTAAAATAGTACAAGAACTGAAAAAAAAGCCAGAGAAGTAGCTGAAGGAAAATGGCAACAGTTTGTTCTGAAAAGGGAGCTATCAGGTTAAGGAAGGGTTTATAACTAGAGGTTCTCAAGGACTCATCACAGACTACTCTTGTTTACTATCTTTTGTAAAGTCTTTGGATACAAAGGAACCATTAGTATAGAAAAAGATTGAAATATCATGCAAAAGAAACTGCATGACCTTCTGGAAGAGAACAGAAATGCCATGATAATTAATTATAGAATCACACGTTGGAAGGGACCTCAAAAAATCATCCTGTCCAACATTTTGTGGCAAAAGGAACCCAGATGAGAGTACCTAGCACCCTGTCATGTTGCAAAGTATACAGTCACAAACTGGAAGAACTATTTACAAGAATTTCTGTTACAAGGTCAAGACTCACCGACTGGAAATGACAATCAAATGAACAAGTAAAGGCGTATTAGTCAGCAACTGATGCTGAAGCATCAGTGCAGTGGGACAAAAAGTTAAATAGGAACTCAGATGTATAGTAATGTGGTTATTTCTTTATTTGTAAGAAGTATTTCTTTGTAAGTAAGAAATATCCATGTAATTACGCAAGGGCCTGGCAAAATCTCATCTGGAATTCTGCACACATTGTGGCTCAACCATAATAAAGATAAACCAAAACTACTACAGGTACAGGGAAGCGCTGCTAGGAAGATTAAGGGAACGAGGAATCTATTTTTTTAGACTATGTTTTAGACATACGAAGTCTGAGAAGCGGTAGGCTCACTGTCTATGTAATTACAGTGGAGTGGAGACCATGTAAGGGAATGAACCATCATAGGTGAGAAGTAATGTTAGTAAAAGATCAAATAGGTACAATTTGTACATATTTTTGAGCTATATATATGAAGAAGTTTCTACTTGTCCAAAGACATATGTTCACAAATAGCCTTCCAACGGAAGTGGTGTGTGGGAGCAACTTAGTAGGTAGGCATGTATGCATGCATGCATGAAGCTTGATTATTTGATGTGAGACCAGTTGAGTCTACTGGTGATCTAACACATTTCCTCCTGCCCCACGTCCTTATTCTCTTTGGAGAAGGCTTGCAATTGATCTTTGAAAGCGAGAAGATCTTAAAGCAAACAAAAGAAAAGAGATAAAAGCAACCCCTTGAGATCCCTGAATTTCATTCCATTATCCAGAAGCTCATTTTGACAGGAGAGCTAACATAGGTGTAAGGTTTTGTTAAGAGGCAGAGTCTCTTGTCAGATTGAACTCTGGGAAACATCCAAGTAAGGAAAGAGGAGAAAAGGAAGGGATTCTTTTTCTTCTAAATACCTACCACTGAACCATGGTACATTCCCAGAAAAATCAGAAAACTGTTCATGAGAAACAAAATCTAACAGGACTTACGGGAATTTCCAAAACTTAGATGTTTAATTTAAAAGCTGAGTGACTCCAACTTTGCAAATATGCATTTTACAGAGGTCTGCAGGCAATTTTTCTTTCTTACATCCAGTTCATTGATTAAATATATAAACAGGATGTCTTTAAGAGCAGAAGATTTTAAAACAGGATTTGATACTAAGCAAGAGATCTGCTAGTTCCCTTTTAGCTATTTGAGTTTCATCTTTGCTTATCAGAGCTGTTTTAGGGTACAGTAATTTCCAAGTGCATTATTGGGTTGCGAGGTAAATAATCTCTAGAGATGAATATTTTTTTGTTTCTTTTTTACTGTAAATGACAATAGTACACAGGCTAGAAATTTCCCTTGTAAATTCTGGTCATCCCATTTGTTTGCTGAGTTCCAATATGGACTCAGGACGTATTCCATCAGTGCACTGAGAGGTTACACACCCTTGCTCATATCTTTCTAGGGGTAGATGATCCATCAGCTGTGTTTAAGGACTTGAGTAATGGTCAAGAACCATCAAATCTGAACAAAACTTTTTGATCGTACAGGTGAGGAAATTAATGGCAACCTATGTATTGCTTATACAAGAAGAGAAGTGCCTTATTCTAGCTGAACAAAATGCTGAGGGAGCCTGACTCGGTTTGAACCTTTGTCCTGCTGGTAGTTCCACACTTCTCCTCTTTGGAGTTTCAGATAACTCAAGGAGTCTTGAAAGGTCAGTGATGTCAGCCCACACAGTGCAGCTTGCAGCAGAGACAGGATCTAATTGTGGATACAATTCAAGCAGAAGTGTATAAATGAGGATATGGGTGTTTGAGAGCTATACTATGAAGGTACCTGACTAGACAGGTTTTTTATAAGCAATTCTAAGTGACACTCACATGTGAACACATCTACATTTTTACCATCAAGTTAAGAAACCCTAAGATCAAAACATTTTCCCCATAAATTATTAGATTATCAGCTTTTTATATCAATTTGATCAACATTTTACAAAATTCAAAATATTCTACATAATTGATATGAAATCCAGTCCCTGCAGTTTTCTGCCATTATCTGTTTCCATTTATTTTTTTTACATTTCCAACTATAAATGCAGGAAACAATGCACAATTGTAGATGATTACTTTGAATTCAAGTTATAGCTTCTATAATGATCGGGAAAAATGAAATTATTTTGCTTTTTAAATACCAGCTACATACATTCAAAAGAAAAAAATGGATGACGTTTTCCATTTTGCTCACATTGCAGTATGTTACAGCAGATGCATATGGAGAGACTCTTAGTTGTCATTTTCTTGGTTTGCTCTCACGAACTTCAAGACTTCACGATTACACTGCGAGGGTGACAGAGCACTGGCACAGGCTGCCCAGAGAGGTTGTGGAGTCTCCTTCTCTGGAGACTTTCAAAACCCACCTGGACGTGTTCCTGTGTGGCTGCCTCATGGGATCCTGCTCTGGCAGGGGGGTTGGACTAGATGATCTCTAGAGGTCCCTTCCAACCCCTCACATTCTGTGATTCTGTGTGATTCTGTGATTACAAATGATAACACAAGGATATTAAACTGCTGCATGATTTCTTAACTAAAATCCTGTTATATGGTGTGCATACTCATTTTATATCTAAAACCAGTAGTGTTTCAAGAGCAGTAATTCAGTTACTGAATACATATTAAAAATGATGGTGAGAAAGCAATAATCTATCCCAAATCAATATGCCATTCTCCACTTCTTTGCTTAGAAACATTCCAGTTTCCCTAACAATAATAATGACTTTTTTTTTTTTGCATGTTGCTATACATTTTCAAACTGCTGTTTAATGAAGAAATGCTTTTCTTTCAGGTCTACCATGCTTTGCAAGGTTCATTGCTGTTGGTCATTTATCAGGTAAAATGTATCTCTTTCCAGTGCCATCTGCCCCTTTTGCCTACTAAGAATCTCAGTTCTTCAAGGCAGAAGATTTGTTACACCAAGCAGCCAATTCAGGGAAATGTTCCAGTACTTTCCTGATCTTTCCATGCACTGATACACTTGAACAAAACTCCTCTGCTATTACTCACGTTTCGTCATGCAGTAATGACAGCTGTGGGAACATCGGGCTGTGTGATGTGGCTTGAAATGGTCGGTCTGTGTTACATGGGTTGAGGCTTCCTAAAAATTCAGCAATGCTTTCCAAAGCCACTTATCTTTTTATCAGCCATACGCCCTGCCCTGTGACAGCTAATCCCCTGTACAGTTTTAGTTTTTCTTACCATCCCTTCGCAATACGTAGTGGTACCTGTTCATACTTGCCTACAGCTGGGACATGTGAACTGAAATAATTCAGGTAATTTTGTTTTCATTTTACTACAATATTTTCTTAACTGCACGGAATTACGTCAGTGTTACTCACATGTATAGTGCATATTTCCTCAGTTTAACTCTATTCTTACTTGGAGGCCTTTCACCACTGAGTTCAGTGATACTGTCACCAGCCACATGGCATCCAAAGGGCAGATCACGGAACACAGCATCTCATGTACAGTGATTACTACATGTAAAAAAAATGTGCCCAGTCCTGCAGCACATTCAAGAAACTTGGCACATACAGATGACGGTCTGTGTTCACAGAATCTACTTCTCCGTTAAAGGTGCATAGCCTAAAAGGTTATGCCTTAATTGGAGAAATGAAAAAAGTAATTTTCTGCTTCAGTGTTCCTTTTTGTTGTTTAGCAGCTAGATTCCTGCATTATATCTGTTCTCTCTAGAATGGTTTTATAGCATACTCTGTTTGCCAACATGATATTAAATGGTCCCCAGACACTGTTTTAACTCACTCGTCATGTTTTCTACACTATACCTCACTTCGTAATTACTGCCTCCCATTGCCAATAACTCATGCCCTCCAGAAGGCCCCATTAAAGACAGAGTAATAAAATACTGACAGATTAATATTCAGTTGATGACAGATCATTTAATATGTCTTACCAAAACTCCCCAGTGTCTAGGAAATTGGCAGAATATGGTTGATGGCTGTTTTCTGATGTCATTCAATTAGCAACTAAGGGTTTAGTTCTCTGAGGTTATTCTTTGGAGTTTAATGGAACAGATTTCTTTCTAATCTTCAGCCTTCTCAGGGAATTGTGTGAGGTGAGTTTACTTTGTGTGTATTTGGCATGAAAGTGGATCTTCTTAGACTGCAAATGAAGACTTGCATTACTGTTTCAGCACTGTAGTTAGTAAATTTAAACATTTTCATTTAATTGTGTGCTGATGCTCCCAGTGAGAGCACAAGGGCTTCACATGCATGGCTCCATATTCAGGTTCTGAAGTTACATGTTGCAATCAAGATTTTCTTCAAATCTTATTGGAAATTGTAAACAGATGCATATGTTGCCAAACACTTGGATGATGTGTCTTACTGATTTCAAAATTGTAGTCCAAACAATTTAACTAATACTTTCCCTATACCTTCCCTTTGTGCCATCTTGGCAATACAAAGGAATTTTAAAATGGGCACGGATGGCATTTATCTAATTTACAAGCTGATTTCTTTAGGGGTATACATGTGGGTACATTCCAGCTGAGTAAGAACACTGATAAATTGACTCTGGTAAATTTAGCAGCCACAGGTTTTACTGCATGGATGTTACTCTGCTACTCTGTCACTGATTACCAGAACTGACAGAAGGGGACATACCCCTGCTTAACCTACTTCAGTTCTCACTCAGATGCTTTGGTTCCTTTGAAAGGCCACTGATGCTTTAAGCTAAGACACTGCAGTATGCTTATTTGTGTTTTATTAATGATGGAGTCAAAGAGTGAGAAGTTTTGGTTTTAAAACTGTGAGAAGTGCTGGAGTGAAACCTGCTCCTCTCCAACCACCCAAGTCAGAGGGGTTTGTCATCAGGGGCTGCCTTTCTGCCAGGGTTTCAGCCAAAGTGTTCTGCTCCTTCTTTGCTCAGAGCAGGGGGGAAAAGAAAGGAAAGAGCAGAGACTTCAAACATCCATATGAACAAAAAGAGCTTTGTTTGTGT
The DNA here is from genome assembly GCF_000703405.1 of Apaloderma vittatum. Taxonomy (NCBI): domain Eukaryota; kingdom Metazoa; phylum Chordata; class Aves; order Trogoniformes; family Trogonidae; genus Apaloderma; species Apaloderma vittatum. The sequence goes on along the minus strand of NW_009713292.1, from coordinate 3,149 downwards.
CTGAAATCCAACTAGGCTAGAATTTCATGTCACATTAGCATGTTCTGAGTGTGTTTTCAGAGTATATGGACGTAATGTGTAAAAGCAGTAAAAACAATCCTCTGTTTGAGAGAGTAGGTCCACATAGAGTTTTCTGGGTGGCAACATCAGGTCTTGCCAGTTCACCCCCAGTTGCTCCTTCTTTTGTACTGTTGCCCTCCCTCTGGTGCCAGCACAATGCCTATGGGCTGCATAAGAGACTCAGTCAGTGAAGTGTAACTGGTTGAAAAATAATCTTGTGTGAAATAAGAGCCTTTTTCTCAGTGTCAGTTGGCTGATGCTGCTCATGGATAGCAGGAATAGCATAGCTGAAAGAGGGGAGCTTGTCATGACAGAATTAAGGGCAGGGGAATATCTTGACCTGATAGGTCGTGCTTGCTACTGAACGCTTTGTGTTATGAGCCCTTTCACCCTCATTAGGCATCCAAAATTTGTATACGTAAACAGGACAGATTATCCGTCATTTGATAGCCACATACATATCTCAGCGGGCTTGTTAACATGCTTTAGTAATAGCTCAACTCTTGGACATTAACAAGCAGTTGTGACGCTATCACTCACTTCCTGAATTGACCAGTTCCAAGAAGATAAGCTGGTTATTCAGAACTGTGTTCTTAATGGTCATAATTTCTGTGGAATTTATTGATTCAGATGTAATAACTTGAAAAGATTCCTTTCCTTCTCCACTTTCCTTCACAAATAAACAAGGCAGGGAAATCACTGGAAGAATTCATATGACTGATTTTTAAGTTATTTTGTGATTAGAACAATTACTTTTTTTAAAAATTATTTTTTATATGGAGATATTCTTTCTGGCAGTATCTTTTTAGGTATTTTGTGAACTTTTGAATGCCACACCTTTTTATTTTAAAATAAATTCATATCTTCAAGAGAAGGCATTAAGTGACAATTCATTTTCACCTGTGTCTTGATATTTGCTAAAGTAGTAGGGGTTTGACACTCAGTGAGAGGTTACTCTTCATAATTGTTTTTAGGATTTCAAAACCTTAAACTAGCCGTTGCAGTAGTGTGAGCACAATATGCACAATGCATTTGAATTCCATCAGTCAGGCACTATAGCAATCTATCCATACAACAATTCACTTTGCAGAAAGCTTTGTCATCACCAGTAAAATGGAATAAGGTCATATGAAACTGAGTGTTTCTTGTAGTTTCCTCATACAGTGTTCATTATGGAAGGAGTTGCATAATGTACAGTAGCGGAAAAATAACGTCTTACACAGCATCTGATGTACAGAACAGTGGTTCCCAAGCAATGAGGCAGGATTCCCAGGTGAGATGTGAGTCTATGATGTGCAGAAATGTGCTCAACAGGATTCCCCTGGGAGCTGCAAAACATTAACAATTTTCTCAGGTGAGGTTCAGCTCCCAAAAAGGCCACCCAGAATACTTAACATTCTCACTGAATCATGTGTAGTTTTCCAGTACACTTTGTCCAATGATAACAATAATGTAAAAAAAATTAAACCATTTGGCTAGTATCAATTCCTTTTAAGACTTGTCCTTCATAATATTGGCTAAGGATTTGGAACAGTCACATGGAAAGCAATGCCCAGGGAATCCTTTTCAAGTTTACACCAAACTCACTACTTTGGGGGACAAGGCTTTGGGTGGTCAGTCCCTGAATGTGTATTCTTGCTGTGTAGCCATGGTCAGTACAGTCCAGGATCTATGCACCTGTCTAAGACTCCCAGTATTGGTTGTAGGAGCAGTGAATTAAGTGTTGGCTACAGATTGGATGAGTAGCCATAAAAGCAAAATACTTTAAAAACCTTAAGATAAAGCTGTTTAAAAGACAAATTGCACCTGATATAAAATATGTTCTGCTTCCAGTCAGAAGAAAATGATTTGGGGTAATGTTTTCCCAAAAGTGCTTAGCCATTGTGTTAGCAAGTTTACATACCTGCAGTTACATATTCCTTTGCTCAGCATTTCAATGTGGCTTAACTTGTGGGGTCAGTCCTGTGAGGATGACCTTGGAGATGTTTGTTACCACCTTCTTGCCAGAACGTACAGGTTTTACAGCAGAATCAGCAGAGCAGATTGCTCTTGTCTAATAATGATCAAATTATTCTTTGAGCTGCCTCCAAACCTTTCCACTAAAGTGGCTACAAAGAACTTAGGCAATTTGTTATCCATACTCTTGAGTTGCTTACTTTTTAAATCGTTGTGTATGCTTTCTCCGTGAGTGCATGTATAAACCCAGGAGCATGTGTGTGTGGCACAATGCAGTGTGTGATAAACGAAATAACTTTGTACAGGAAACAAGGCAAGTGAATTGACAGGGTGGGTTAGTTAGCCTTGCTGAGCAGCAGAGCAAATTTTTCAGGTTCTTGTTACTCGGGGCCATCCTGTAACGGTGCTGATGGGGAAACTGCATGACTGTGCAGTGTTTTCAGTCATGAGACTTCAATATCGATGTGCTGCAATCCCCATGTGCTATAAAAGTCATCCCATTTGGGGTGTGCTCTGAGGACATGCGTTAAAGGTGTTGGCTCAGGGTTCTTTGATGCTTGTCTGTAACTCTGCGGTCCACCTCCACCGCCTTTGCTCAGTGTTCGCACGCAGCGATAGCTGTGCAGCTATGATTTGAGATGTTTGTGATTGGGCTTTTGGTCCACTGCCCGGGGAAGTGGTGGAGTCACCGTCCCTGGAGGTGTTTAAGGAGAGGCTGGATGTGGCACTTAGTGCCGTGGTCTAGACAGTGTGATGGTGTTGGGACATAGGCTGGACTTGATGATCTCGGAGGTTTCCAGCCTCAACGATTCTGTGACATTGACTTTTTTGCTGCCTGTCACTGCTGTCATCTTCACGTTCCGCTCCCATGAAGGCGGCTACACCTGAAAGCCATCAGAAAATCCCAGTGACCGTATTTTGTGAGTCACAAAATGCTGTCTATAAATTGCCTTCAGGGACTCTCCATCCAAATAACTAGCAGGGTCAGAATTTTCATTTACAGGATCTGGGCTTGCCGAAAGGAGGGGAAGTCCCTGCCCGTACCATAACGCTGCGGGGGCTCCACATGCCTGGAAGTCACACGCCGAAACGCGCAACCCGTGCGAGCAGCGCCCTCCGCCGCCCCTCCGACA
>NW_009713291.1:0-13409 GCF_000703405.1 Apaloderma vittatum | reverse complement strand
CTTGGTGTCATCTGCAAACTTGCTGAGGGTGCATTTGATCCCCTCATCAAGGTCATTGATGAATATGTTAAACAGGAGTGGCACCAAGCTCTTATATTCTAGTCAATGCCCATTATTCCTTGTCCTATTACTGGACACTACCAAAAAGAGACTAACCTCTTCCTCTTGACACCCACTTCTCAAATACTGATAGACATTAATAAGATTCCCTCTCAGCCTTCTCTTTTCAAGACTAAACAGCCCCGGTTCTCTCAGTCTCTCTTCATAGGTGGGATGTTCAAGTCCCTTAATCATCCTCACAGCTCTCTGCTAGACTCTCTCCTGTAGATCCCTGTCTCTCCTGAATTGGGAAGCCCAAGACTGAACACAGTATTTCAGGTGTGGTCTCACCAGAGCAAAGGAGAAGGCGAGGAGAACCTCCCTAGATGTGCTGGACACAGTTTTCTTGATGCACCTCAGGATCCCATTGGTGATCTTGGCCAGAAGGCCACATTGCTGTCCCATGGAGAACTCACTCTCCACTAGGACTCCAAGGTCTTTCTCTATGAGGCTGCTTTCCAGCAGGGCAAACCCTAATCTGTGCTGGTGCCTGGTGTTATTCCCCTCCAGATGCAGGACTCTACACTTGTCCTTATTGAACTTGATGAGGTTCCCCTTTGCCCCGCTCTCCAGCCTGTCTAGATCTCGCTGGATGGCAGCACGGCCTTCCTGTGTGTCAGCCACCCCTCCAAGGTTTATATCATCAGCAAACTTGCTGAGGGTGCACTCTATCCCCTCATCCAGGTCACTGATGAAGATATTGAACAAAACTGGACCCAGTACTGATCCTTGGAGAACACTACTGGCCACAGGCCTCCAGGCCTGTGCCGCTGATCACAACCTTCTGAACTCTGTTGCTGAGCTAGTTAATAACTAACGTCAAAATCCGTCATGGTTTCATCCAGGTGCCCACACAGCCACTTTCCCACCCCCCCTTTATCTGCTAGACAGGGAGAAAAAATATATCGAAGGGCTCAGGGTTTGAGATAAGGACAGGGAGATCACTTGCATTTGCCTTTCCTGGCCAAACAGACTTGATTTGAGGAAAATTAGTTAGATTTTTAAAAGAACAAATCAGAGAGGAGTAATGAGAAATAAAAAACTCCAGATCTTAAACGAAAAACCACCTTCCCCACCATCCCTCCTTTCTTCCAGGGCTCAACATCAATCCCAGTTTATCCACCTCCTCCCCCCAAGCAGCGCAGGGTGACAGGGAATGGGGGTTGCAGTCAGTTCTTCGGATGTTAGTTTCGTCACTTATTCTTCACTCTGGGGGAGGACTCTTCAGTCTTCCCCAGGGCAATTGTGGGGTCCCTCTCACAGGAGACAATCTTCACACACTTTTCTCCAAGGTGAGTCATCCCATGAAGGGCAATTCGTCACAAACTGCCCAACGTGAGACACCTCACAAGGGGCAACTCACTCCTCGTGAGTCTGAGGTGCAGTCCTTCAGGAGTTCGAGGTGCAGTCCTTCAGGGGAATCTGCTCCAGTGTGAGTCCCCCGCAGTGTCACAAAAGTGCCACCAGTCAACCTACTCCAGTGTGGGCATTCACTCTTCCCCCGGCTACAGGCTTTGGCAGCCAATCTGCTCCAGCACGGGCTTCCTACAGGCCACACCTCCCTTCAGGCATCCACTTGCTCCGGCATGGGGTGTTCCATGGGCTACAGGTGGACATTTACATCCCATCCATGGGCTGCAGAGGGACAACCTGCTTCACCATTGTCTTCACCACAACCTGGGGGACTCTCTGCTCTGGTGCCTGGAGCACATCCTTCCCACCTCCTTCTTCACTGACCTTGGTGTCTTCACATATTCTCACTCCTCCATCTCTCTGCTAGCTGTTATGACACAGTTCTTTTTCTTGTTTCTTAAATATGTTTTCAGAGAGGCATTCCTCTCCTATCATTTTACTGGTAGGCTCAGCCTTGGCCAGCAGCGGGTCCCTCTTTGGAACTGGCTGACATTGGCTCTATCAGACTCAGGGGAAGCTTCTAGTAGCTTCTTGCAGAAATTATTCCTACAGCCCCCACCGCCACCGAAATCCGGCCAGGCAAACCAAATACACAGTCCAATAATCTATCCCACATTTCTCGAGTTTTCCCATGAGAAAGTTACTGGAGACAGTGTCAAAAGCCTTTCTGGAGTCACGGTATATAATGTCTGCTCTGCCTTCATCTACCCATGTTGTTACAACTTCATAGAAAAATATCAGATTACTCAACCAAGATTTCCCCTTGGTAAATCTGTGTTGGCTACTCCTGATAACCTTCTTTTCTTCCATCTGGTTAGAGATGGCCTTCAGAATGAGCTGCTCCATCACCTTTCCTGGGATGGAGGTGAGGCTGACTGGTTTGTAGTTGCCTGAATCCTCCTTCTTCCCTTTTTTGAAGACAGGAGTGATATTGGCTGTCTTCCAGTCTTCAGGGAGCTTTCTCATTCCCCATGATTTTTAAAGAATTATGGAGAACAACTCAGCAACATCAGCTAGCTCTCTCAGCACACATATGGATGCATCCCATCAGAACCCATGGATTTGTGATTTTCCATTTCTTCAAGAGGTCTCTAACCAAATCCTCATTGACCAGGGGAGAGTCTTCATTGATCCAGTTTTGCTTCCTTTCTTCCAGTGACTAGGATTCCTGAGAGGCAGAGAGGCAACTAACTTGATGCCATTCTTTGTCAGGACAGCAGATGGACATCTCATTGCCCTTTAAGAGGAAGTCTTCCACTATAGGCATCCGTCATTTCTTTTTGTGATATCCGCTGAGTTTTTCTGGTGGAGCTTCACTGTGTTGTACGTGTTTATAAGTGTCAAGAGACCTTAAAGCATAATATCTATTGATGGTACTGATGTTGGAGGGTGTGGGATGACTTTTAATCTTACTTTTGTGGTACCTAGGGTCCATGTTTTCTCATTGTCATCGGTGTCTGATAGAGGATTATGATACTACATCCATCTATCTATATTTGTCTCAGCTCCTCTAATGTTGCATAGCCTTGCTACTCTTTCTTGCACTTTGGTCATCTGGCGCAGCAAGTCATCTATCTGTGCACACTTTGAGCAGTTACTTACCTTCAGATCAGCAGAGGCATCTAGGCACCTGTTATAATCTGCTGCCTGCACTGAAATATGTGTTCTGGCTAGGTCTGTCAGAGTGAATGCATCAGATTTCCAAGGAGCTAGCTCCATATTAGCACAGGTCTTAGTTTTCAGATGAGTGCCTACATTTGTGGCAGATGACTGATGCACTCCACATGTGTCCCGCTGGCTGCTCTCTCAGTCACGTGTCTTCCTGCATTGAGATGGATAACCACTTCAGTCTGCACACCCTGAATGAACTGTCTTTCTCATGTTTAAATCTCCCATGGTTGTTCCAGCAACATGTTCAGCCACGTCAGCCTCTGTCACAAGAGCTGCCGGCTCCTGGCAGGTCTCCTTTCCTTTCTTGGGTTACTTGGCTGCGGGAAATGCCACTGTTTACTCAGCCCAGCAGCAGCCAAGCACAGAGCCACAGACTTACCTTTGCCACCTTAATGTGTGCAGTCATTTTTGGAATTACATAACATGTAATTTCCTACATGTTACAGCACTTTATAAAAGTCTACAGTTCCACTTAGGGAAAGGTAAAATTTTATTTTAATTGAATATGTTGAGTATTATTTTCATATTCATGTGCCATAAATTTACTTGACCCTTTTTGGTCCTTTATTCAATTCTGTTATAAAAGTATGTTGTAGGAAACATGATATCAGTTTTATATACAGTTTATTAGTTCAGACCTTTCCCGCTGTAATTTCATGAAGAAAAGAGGCATTAAGCTCTCCAGTGAGAGGATCATCTCTGTCTGCATGGAGAGGCTAGAGGCATGACGCAGTAAGGGATTGAGTGTCAGCAGCTGGAACTAGACACCACAAAGACTTGTTTGTCTGTGGTGACAGCAGCTGGAGTGACGTGAGTGTGTGTGTTGTATGGATGTGCATATTAGTGTGATATCGCTGCTGAACATGAGGCTTAATGAGATGTCATGTATGAGAAGAGGCTGAGAAACCAGTGTCAAAGTAACAATAAGTCTAGGCTGGTCATTGTAGACACCAGTGTGTCTAAGCGATGGCTACTGTAGAGATCAGTGGTCCAAGCCAGCAGCTGGACCAGTCACGGGGACTTGTGGTACACTACTGTCAAGGCCTTTGGACTGAGCCACCTGGCAGAGACCCTTCCTGCATATGTATCTTTGTACATGAGGCCAACAGGAGACCAGGGAATCCGAAGGCCAGTCGCTAGTGAGATCCTTAATGTGTGTGAATGTGTGTGAGTGCATGTCTATGCCTGTCCATGTGTCACTGCCTGCTGTGCACAGGGTCCAGCTGCCGGGCAGACTGGAGATCCAATGGGTGGTTGCTGGTAGACAATCTTGGTCAGTTACTGAGGAGATCCATACTGAATATACGGATACTGATGCATATTTTTTGTACTAGACTTTCACCCTAATCAGCCAGAATGGAGAACAGAGTGAAGCTTTTGACGTTGTCTGTAAGAATGAGTGCTATGTTTATGTTTTTTGTATGTTTTTCTGTGTGACTGGCCATGAAAATACACATATATGTATTTTGTGTACATGTATGCCTACTGGAAATACACACTCAGCAATGTTAACAGCTGGACTTATTGACCCAGAGCTGCAACTACCACATTTCTGTTGAGCTCAGTCAAGAACTCCCACAATTAAAAACTCTGTGAATGGCAGGGTAGTATTGCAGATGCAGCCACCATCACTATTTGGTGATTTCTAGTCTATGTGGAATTTCAATACCATTATGCCTACGAGTTTGTCACACCTGCAAGAATGTGTTCTGTTGTGTTTTTTTCTTGTGGAAAGGTTCATATTCTAATTGTAGAGCATATTTTGGAGTCTGAATATTGTGTGTTGCTGCTGTTCATAGTTCAAAGTAAGGCACTGTAGTGATGATCATTCATGTGTGACATGAAAACAAACTGTATATTCCTTGGAATTGTTATGGCTTTGTAGATCAGGGGATCAGAATATTTGCAGAATGGTCAGAAAAGAGGAAAGCTAGAAGGATATTTCTATCTCTCCTACTCTTCCAATCATCAAATTATGAGTCATAATCTACTTCTATTTCTACTGTGTCTTCAGTAGAAAGATGTTTTCCTAAAATGGTTGAATATTGCCTTAGACTGAGCGTTACCGATACAAAGTCCTTGATCTCATCTGGTGCCTCCAAATGTCTTTCCATAATAATAGGTAATAACTAAACCAAAGGAAAAAGATTAGAGAAATATAGGTGAATGCTTACTAGCTAGTACAAAAAATACTGATATATGCTTCCTAAATATAAATACATGCTTACTGCTGACAATAGACCTCATTTTTCTTGCAGCTACATAAGTCCCTCCAGAACTGGTAGATTTGTCATAACTTAGAATACTCCCTTCATAAGGCCAGAAAATAAATTACACTTTCCTCAATTATCTTTCTACAATGCCACAGAAATATACCTCATCTATTAATGAGATATACTGTCAGGATGTAGGGACAGGCACAATCTTGACAGAGGGTCAGAAAGCGTGAACAAAAGTAATGACATTTCATAAACTTATCTAGTCATCCAAAACCAAGCAATGTCAGGTGACTAAACTCAAGAAGTTAGTAGCAGCATGTTTTCCTCTCTCTCTGTAAGTAGAATTGTCAGTTTAGTATTAGCTATAAATTCTAAAACAAATTTCTTAACTGGTAATACAGCAGAGGAGATAGGTAAGTGAGAAAATGAAAGCTAAATGAAAGCTAAACCAACCAAACGAAACTCCTAAATAAACAGAATTTAGAGCATTTCCTTCTCCATCACATTCTAAATATGAAGTGTTTTCTCCTAACTCACTCTATAGATTGTATGGAGAATCTTGGTCTCAATTCCAGCAAATACGGAACAGTTGAGAGACATCATGCAGTCTCCTGGGGATTGCACCCGCGCTTCACTGCTTGTGATTATATTTATTAGTAGATTGGGCTTTACTCAGTAAGAAGAATATATCTGGTTCCTTACTGAACAAAGGATATTTCTGTTTCAGTGGTATTATCTTAGGACCAAGTACAGACACAGGAATATGTTGAATATCTTCTCTATGCTTTTTAGTAGTTTTAGCATGTCTTCTTTTCCAAGTAATCTAGTTTCACAACTGCAGAAATAAACAAATGGAAAACCACGTGTTCCTAACATAGTACTTAACTTTTCCTGGTTTTATGTGGTTATATCTCGGCATGCAAAATAAGATACAAAAATCTAAACATTATAAAGTAGTCATGCAATGCAAATCATAATATCTAACCATTATAACAAAGTCATATAATTAACGTTTCTCAAATATGTGAATATCTAAAGAGTTATTTGGTAACATAGCCCATACTGCTTTAAGTATTAGATCTATTATGCCCTGATATCTAGAATATTTAAATTCTGAATTAATAATTTTCCTGGTCCCAGGAGCCATTTATTATTGCCCAGTTACACACAGTTTAGCAAGGAATAGGCATCAAAGTGTCTAAAAGCTTCATCTAGTTAGAAATCTAGACCCTTATGTGAAGTTTATTCTTGTCAGTATCACCCAGCTCTGTTATAAAAAGTATATTCCATAAGTATACTAGATGAAAGGCACAAGTTCTCCTCTGAACGTCATCTGTAGATTATGTAAACCTTTTATTGATCCAACTAGGGAGTATCAGCTCAAGTTGGAACCTCTAGTTTTAGCCCCAGAGTTTCCTTACTGGTGCAGTCTCATGAGTGGTGGTTGAAAAAATGAAGTAGCAGTGGAACACACCACTGCCAGATGTAAGGCGTTGGTCTGAAGAGAACTGTATGCATAGAGTCTGAAGAGTTGCACTGCTGAGCTGGAACTCATATGAGATTATAACAGACCAAGATCTGTACAAATTCTATCAACAGATCATGTGGAGGGCTCCACTGTAAATAAATTGTGTTAAATGCACTTTTATGCTATGGACAGTGAAGCTAATATGTTTCAACATTTGTCTACACAATAAAAAATACCAATAACAGTATGAGATTGCTGATAAGTATATTAATAAATGATCTGTGCTTAGAATGTCCCTAAAATATTTTTAATATACTGCGTTTTAGTATAGCTATGTCAGCTTACAGACATTAGAAGATCTTCATTCAAAATTTGAAAAATAAATAGTGTAGTGTACGGAGGAGATGAGGAGCTTAATCGAAAATATGACAGTGTGCTGTATTAAATGAAGTAATTTAAAGTCACTCACAGCTTCCTTAATGCTGGAAACTCTTTCTAAAGACAATTTACATATTCTATTCCTGGACAAATGTTGTTGCTTGCAAAAAAATAAAGGGATTTTTAGGTTTTATTTTTAACTTTAGAATGATTGACAGAAGTGTGTCACAATGTAAGCTTTAAATCACTAGAATCCTATTATAATGTATTACATTCCTGTCTTCTTAGAAAATACTTCCAAATAAATAGATGTAAGGGTATTAATTTCCCCCAAATTAGTGGCTATTACACATAAAGCCTACCATAGTTTTGAAAATTTTAGAGTACTTTTTTATTATTATTTGTACTAGAAAAAAGATAAATACTTGAGGAATTCATAATTTTCTAAAGCTTATTCCCAAATTCAAATTCCCTATTTGCCTTAGTTTTCTAGAAATTAAAATAATTTCCATAGCAACCAGCTGGGACATCACTAAACAGGAGCTTATAGGGAACTGGAAAATGAAAGCAAATTAAATTTTCAGGCATTTGTATTTCATAAAGCAGTGTAAAGCTAAAGAAAAGCAAGAAGAGAAAAAATCAAAAAATTTGTGTCATGATTACCTGGATTTAGTTTTTCATTCATTCTTTCTTCAACACATACCATAAATTGTCTCCAACTATTGTGATACCTTAATGCTACACTTTCTTATCTTCAATTGCTAAAAGCAGGATAATGATTAGGATAAATGTATTTTTATGCATTTAGAAATTGAAAACAAGACAGTAATTGTCATGCAGATTATTAACATCTTTCATCCTTGTTTGCTGCATCATGCTACCAAAACCACTAACAATGTTGTTACCTTAGTGACCACACAGCAAATGAAATTTGTGCTTTACTCCTGCCAGACAGAAAGTGCTCTTTATACACCAATATATCATTTGAATTTTTATATTATTTGTCACAGTATGATTATATGGATTGCAAGGAATAGACAACAGATATATTTTTCCTTCAAATGCCAGACAATGTTTTTGATCTTTATTAATAACTTTTATTTGTTTGAAAATTTCAGCATTGTTGACTGAAAGGAAATAAGAGAGGTGGAAGACAGTATGTTTGATGAGTGAGGTAAAAGTGAATGTTGAACTCTGTGAAAAATTGCAGCTGCCTGCTGGTTCACTACTGTGTTATGATGAGAACCAAAAGGCAATGATGATGTATGCTTTGATGAAAACTTTTGGTTGATTTATAGTTTAAATACTAGTTTCAGGTAGCATTTGTCTACTTATTTTCACCCTTAATACCAAGTGATTTTTACTAGCTACTCACTTAACAGGTGTGTTATTATATTTTAATAGTGAATACATGGACAAATATTCACTTGGTTCTGAAGAATTAGCATGTACGTTTGAGTATGTCTCTCCCTGAGAAGTTATTCCATATCAGACACAAAAAGTCATGAAACTTAACATTTACAGGTACTGTGTTTCCGTACATAAATGTCTTGACAGTTATGCTTAAGCTGTCCAGCCAGCTGCTAGCCACATTCAGATAGCTCCTCCAGAAGGCTATTTACAAGAGAAGGCAGAGCTATTCGTTACTTTGTGGTACAACGAGAGCAAGAACAAGGTGCATAAACAAAAGTTTCACATTTTTGGACTTCATATGTAACTATGTTTAAATTTTTCTGTCACATCCACTAATAAAGTACGAGCACTCAATGTGTAGCTGTGCACAAGACTTCTCTTTTTGAATGTAGACACCCAACAATGGACCAGTCTTTTTCTTGTATAGGAAACATACATCTTAACAAATAGGACAGTTACCAAGAAATAAGCTTCTAAAAGCAACTTCTACTATTATAGTAGCAGAGTGTTATGTTGGAGCATATTTTCTTTTGAAAATTTCAGATGGACTATCAATGAAAGATTTCATAGAACTGTCTTCTTTTCATACAGCTTCTGAGAATTTCAAGATGATTTTGCTTCTGAACCCTGCTTGACAGACAATCTGCCTAAGCATGGCAAAGAGCCCACCAAAGGACAGTGGATCCACTGCATGCACTAAGGTGGACTTAAACTTTTGTAGTTTATATTTACAAAGCTCAGCACTCACAGGCTCAGTTTGGTGACTACTTCTACTCAGAAATTTGTAGGAATGAATGGTAGGGAAATTGTTTATTTTGTGATGTAACCTTTTACAGTTTGACTGAGAGTATTTTGGTTTGAAAAAAACCCCATCCTAGTACTTCCGAGAGAATAAAATCAAAATTTCATATTGTAGGCAATTCTGTAAAACTGTGGATTTAGAAAAAGGATAAATAACAATTTTTTTTGAATCTTATTTTCATATTGGATAGAAAATATAACTTTAAATTATACAAATACTTTGAGCATGAAAGAGTAGTTCATTTACCAGGCTCTTAAAATATGGGATTCTGACACTTCCAAGAAGAGGATAAATGGTATAATTATGTGCTTATGGCTATTTCAGGCTATTCACTCTCTGCTAAGAAACAGAGAAATCAACTTCCCTTCTTTTATTCAGGTTCTGACCTTTCATTAGAAAATGTATCTAACATTTATGATTGTAAAGAAACTTCAGTGCATCACTGATCTGTCATCTGCTTAAAATTGTAGAAAGACATGAAAAGTGGTTGTGAAAACAAGCTGTGAAATGTGTGTAATTTTCTATTCGTTTCACCTAAAAGATTTCATGCATATTTCCAGTGATGATAATTGAAATGTCAACACTGTTAATTTCATCTGAGAGAAGTCAAGGAAGGTCCCTTTCATACAACTCTGAGGTTTTGTTTTTTCTGTGCAACAAAGGGATTTAATTTTGGAGGTACTCGTGTATGTCCCCCTCTCCAGCAATAAGTGCCAATACTAGTTGCAGACAATGAGCGTATTGAAGTTCATCAGTCAACCATTTTGACAGGGAAATGTAACAGAAATATTTAACACAATTCCTTTTTTTTTTTTTCCCACATCACAACCATCATGATTGAAAAAAATCAGTGCATCTGGGTAATATATTTCTTGATTTTTATGTCTGAATGAAGATTCTCTAGTTTAAGGATGATGATTCATAAGTTTAAAATATTCCATTTCATGTATTATGAATTGTCACTGAACCAGTGAAGGTCCAAGGACATTCAGTGTTTCATATGACCTTTCATTACCAGAAGGTTTAAATTCAATTCATGCGCCTGTATATATCCAAGCTTCAACCATGTTACAGAGGACTTTTTATTTTGACAAGGTTCAAGAGCTTTTCTTCTTTGCTGTGAGTTGATTAAGAAAAGATTGATTTCACCCAAGTGTAAACGCTTATTCCTTAACTTGATAATATAGTAACTTTTTTAAATTACAAGTCTATAATTTGCTTAGTCAAATTACAACAGCAGAATATATTACAAGTAAGTCAAGGAATTTGGCAATCCATGAATTTTTCTGGTTTGCTTCATGTTCTTTATAATAGTTCTGCAGTTTTTTCCCTGGTATTCATTTTTTAAAATCATTCTTCTTCAAATTGCAATGAAGCTATTATTTTATTTTTTTATTTGCGTAAAACACCTCTAAATACCTACTTAAATATCTTTGTTTCTAGTTTCTAGTTAGCCAGAAACATTTTCAACTGATTTTAAACTATACTAAGCAAAGTAGGCTAATGTTTTAATAATTTCCTACAAGAAGCAGGAGGCAGAGGGAAGCAAACACAGATCAGAGTTTTTTGGCATTTTTTCCTGACTTTGACATTTTCAAAAAAGCAAAGTTACATGGGCCAATAGTCATTATCCATTCACAAGTTTATCTTCTCCTTGCTCAGGATTTTCATATAACTTCTATTAATAAAGGTTCGAAAGTTCACCTGTTCAAGTAGCTTTTGGATAAATCTTTACAGAAAAGTGTAGGTAATACACAGTTATTGGATTCTTTTAGCAATTGTAAATTGAAATGGAAAGTATAAACAACCAGGATTGAATCTGTTAATACATGACATGAGCTGTTAGATTTCAGCTTAGATTTTGCATTTTCTTAGTTTCTTCAACAGATTGCAATACATCAATACATCAAACACAGGAACAAGAATTAGCAGAAATTTGCGTGAACTCAACATTTCTACTGCTTTTTTGAACTGCCACACACTGTTTATTTCTCTTAGCTCACTTCTTCACCAAGACATTTATTTCCTGTACAGCTATCCTTCCAAACATTGTATGGTTATGATGGCATAAAGTACTTCTAGTCTGAAGGGAAAAGTAAGTATAATAATTTTGAAAAATACAATGCTTTATGTTTTTTTTTTCTTCTTGTTTCCTGATTTTCAATCTCCTACATACTCTTTCTGATTAGGAACTTGCTTTTAATATCCCTCAGCTGTGCTTCCAATTCGCCAAGAGGTCTTTGGGTCCCATTCATCTTTGGAATGATGAGACACTTGAGCCACACTGCCCCGATCTACAGCCACACTGGTCACATCACAGAAAGCAAAGGCAGGGACTGAGAGAATGATGGACTGCACACTGTAGAAGATCAGGTTAGAGACCATCTAAGGAACCTGAAGGTATACAAGTCCATGGGAGCTGATGAGATCTGTCCATGGATCCTGAGAGAACTGACAGATGACCTTGATAAACGATTATCCGTAACATTTAAGGACTCATGGCACTCTGGTGAAGTAAAGTTTATGCTGATGAGAAAAAGGGAAACTTAACCACTATTTGAAAAAGTGAGAAAAGGAAGGCCCAGGGAACGACAGGCTAGCCACTCTCATCTCTGTGCCCAGAAAGATCATGGAGTGGATCCTCCTGGAAACTATGCTAGGGTACATGGAAAATAAGGAGGTGATTGGCGTCAGCCAGCATGGCTTCACTAAGGACAAATTGTGCCTGACAAATTTGGTGACCATCTGTGATGGACTCGTGCCAGTCTCTGACACTGTCCCACATGACATGCTTGTCTCTAAATTGGAAAGACATTGATTTAGCTGATGGACCCCTTGGTGGATAAGGAATTGACTGGATGGCAGCACTCAAAGAGCTGAGGTGAATAATTCGACGTCTGACTGAAGACGAGTTATGTACCTCAGGAGCTGTATTGGAACCAGTGCTGTTTAACATCTTTGTAACATGGACAGTGGGATCAAGTGCACCCTCAGTCAGTTTGCAGATGACACTGAGTTTTGTGGTGCGGTCGACAGGCTGGAGGGAAAGAATGTCACTCGGAGGGATCTTAAAAGGTTTGAGAGGTGGGCTGATGCAAATTTAATGAACTTCAACAAGGCTATGTTCAAAGTCCTGTCCCTGGTTTGGGGCAATCCCAAGCATAAATACAAGCTGGGTGATGGATAGATTGAGAGCAGCCCTTCAGAGAAGAGCTTGAAGGTGCTGGTGGATGAAAAACTAAACGTAAGTCGGAAATGTGTGCTTGTAATCCAGAAAGCCAATCGCATTCTTGTGCTGCATCAAAAGAAATGTGGCCAGTATGTTAAGGCAGGTGTTTCTCCCCCTCTACCCTGCTATTGTGAGATGCCACCTCAAGTGCCACATTCATCTCTGAGGCCCCCAACATAAAAGGGACATGGAGCTGTTGAGCAAGTCCAGAGGAGGGCCATGAAGCTGATCAGTGAGTGGGAGCACCTACCCTAGGAGGACAGGCTGAGAAAGAACTTTGTTCAGCCTAGAGAAGAGAACGTTCCAGAGAGGCCTAATAGCGGTCTTCCAGTACTCAAAGGAGCCCTATAGGAAAGAAGGAGAGGGACTCTTTTTCAGGGAATGTATTGATAGGACAAGGAGAACAGTTTGAACTGAAAGAGAGTAGATTTAGACTTGGAACTAGGAAGAAATTCTTTTCTGTGAGGCTGGTGAGACACTGAAACAGGTCACCCAGAGAAGCTCTGGAAGCCTCCACCCTGGAAGTGTTTAAGGCCAGGTTGGATGGGCCTTTGAGCAACCTGGTCTAGCTCAAGGCGTTGGAACTAGATGATCTTTAAAAACCCTTCCAACCCAAATCTTTATATAATTCTTTGATTTTAGGATTCTATGACTGTATGATTTTATGATGTGATTGCCAAGCCACTCTCCATCATCTTTCAGCAGTCCTGGTTAACC
>NW_009713290.1:100798-106541 GCF_000703405.1 Apaloderma vittatum | reverse complement strand
AGGCCGGCCCAGCCCTAACCCACGACAACTTCCCATAGCCTTTCTTCTTGCCTGTTGAGGGTACCTTGCTTCTCTCTTTGGGCAAAGTTTTCTCTACTCTCCTTTAGACTGGAGGATTGTATCTTTTGTCCTGTCATGAGATGCTACCTACACTTTCTCTGACACTGAGCACCACTGAAGAGCGAGGAAAAGCCTATTAAATAAAGAGGCAAGTGGCTTCCATATTAGAGTGCAGCTGCTCTCCTGAGCCAGGAAAAAAAAGAACTGAAATATATGTAGGAGACAAAGTTGAGAACAGCTTTTTCAGTTCAAATTGCAGATTGTTGGGAATAAAATATTGGTCGATATTCAGTCACTGTTTCAACTGGAATATTACCAGAGTGACTGTCACTGAGAGAATAGGGAATTATTTGGTGCTACTTTAAAATGTTCTAAAAAAATAGGCTCAAGAACATCTTCATCAAACACACACGCTGCAACTCAAAACTATTTTCTCTCTCCAGTTTGTCAAGGACATTAATGTAGAATGGGCATTGGAAGTGAAGTAGGGCTTGATCCCACCTCTCCAGGCCGTACGTTAACCACTGTGGTCTTTGGTGAAAGGGCAGCAGGATCTGTGAGGGTGCAAAAGTAGGAAGGAGTAATTGGATGGATACGACTTCTTTCCCCACTTGGCTAATGCCGATTTAACAGTGCTCTGGCTTTTACACTTCCAAAATATGTCCAGGTGTTTTATAGGCACCTAGATCCTGGATCTGCTGAGGCAGCCAGCCAGGTGTCGGTGTTTGTTGGTGGATTTGAGCCCCATTCTTATTTTCATTTCCTTCTTTTACCAGCTTTACTGCTTCTGATTTTCATTTTGTCCATTTATTCTTTTGTGTCTGCTTTGCATAATCTTTATTCTTTTCTTTCTATGTCATTTGTCCTTATTCTATGACTCCTCAGGGCTACCAAAATCTTTCTTTACAATCACTTTCAAAGAGTACTGTGTGATCCTCTGCTCCTCAGGCTTCACCCCATGCCTCTTTGCTGAGCCTTTCTCCACATTTACATTTCTCCAGCTGTAGGATCATTAGCTATCTCCTTCCTCCATTTCTTCAGCTTGATAATTATCTTTGTATTTTTCTGCATATATAGTCAGTGAATCAGTAAGTGCTAGATGCTCACATTTCTGAAGCATATGTGGAAGGTTGAATAATTCTCAGAAACTCAGCTTAAACTGAGCTTTCCACCTCCCCTCCCTCTGCCTCTACTCTCCAAAGACTGTAGGGGTTCTATGATGCCCTTTATCTCATTTTTCTAGACTATCCTTTCCCCTGATCACCCTCCTCTCTTTAATGATGCTAATGCAGTGCTCTGATTTTTTCCTACTAGCCCATTACCCCAGGTAATCCCATCACAGGAAAGATTTTTAGTTTTATTATAATTTTTATCTAGGGCAGGGACATTCATGTTATCATAAAGGTGTGAAACACTGTCCACAGCACCCCTTGCTACAAAGATGAGAGGCAGCATGACATGAGAGCATGGAGGTGAAAGGCTCTGTCATGCTCTTGGAGTTAGCAAGCCCTTTGATCACAGACCAAGTTATAGCAAGGGAAGAGTCATCATCAAATACCCTTGCTGTAGGATTTTAAGACTATGTAAATGGATAAAAAACATCTGCTCTGATGCTTAGATCTGACCTCAGGTCAATCTGATACTCATTTTACAAATATCCACATGAGATAGGGTATTCGCCCCTCTCTGTCAAGATTTCCTTTCATATTGCCTCCACTGAGACTTCTTTTCCTTCTTTCAATCTTCTTACAATGCCTCTTTCCTGTTTCTTTAGCAATTTCTTTTTTTCTTTCTTCTACCTGATTCAGGATATAATACTTTCAAATCTTCTGAGTTTTTCAATCTTAGCCAGTCTTTAATTTATCTCTCTCTTACAGTAAAGAGATGGAGTAACCGCTGAATTTGTTTCAGTGTCATGTAGTCCAAAAAAGGTTTCCTTTTAAATAGTAGAGGAATGATTTTTTGATCTCATGATGCTTAAAATCAATTCAGCTGATAATCTGAAAGGCATTCCTCCCGATATATTGTTAGTACAATGAGGTCAAGCCCTTTTAACACAGTATACCTGCAGCATTTCATGCCAAATGCTGTTAAATAATGTGATGCTTATTCTGCTAACTCTTAAAACATTTTACAAGGGAGGACAAAGCCTGAAAATTTGTTCTTTTGGGGGAACAATTTATTCTTTTGGAGAAGATTAAGAACAATTTTAATCCCTAGATATCAATGATCAAAATACCAATATTTGTTTACCCGTACCTTCAGACTTTGTCCAATATACAGACTTTACAGTCACGGGAATATCGGTAGTCAATATTTCATTGTACTGCTTTAACCACAAGAGCAGCAATTATAACACTGAAGACCTTGTACTGCAGCTTCTTGATTCACTTGCAATTCAGTTGATCTGATCATCTATATACTTGATCTGACATACACATTTAGTCGCAAATTTTGGTCTTCTCCTGTGGCAAAGTTATTTTGGATTTTTTGTTCACAAGGTGTTAGGAACTCAGGCTTTGATCACCTCTTCTGTCTTAGGGAAGCTTGTTGGAGTTTACTGCCAGATTTCCTTGAACGTCTTCCACGGTGTCTAGATCTATTTAATCTTCTGTCCTGAAACTCAGTCCATTCTCTCTTTAAGTGCAATCAGGGCTTTTTCCCTTCCAGTGTTAAGTAAATCTGTTGTATTAAGAGTCTCCTCAATTTAACTGCCTAACAAAATGTTCTTTTACACATCAAATTTTCGTCTATGCCTTCAGTAGCTACTTGGGTTTCTTCAAGCAAGCCTTACATTTTTTATCACACTGTAGATTAAAAACAAACTTTATGCAAATGTCTTTTAACTGAAATACTGCCCAATAATTATCAGTCTTTATGGACTACAAGAGGCTTAAGGTGGCTGATGTCCAAATTCTTAGGCGTATGATAAAAGTGTTTTGCAAAAACTTCTGGAAGACAAGATAATGTGTTTTCCATAGCTTTTAACTGGAACAAGAGCATCCTATATGTACAATATTTGAATGGGTATGGAACTCCTTTTAAAGAATTTTAGTGACTGTGATGTAACATATGAATTTATTTGCTGTAGCTATAGATTTGATAGATGATATTCATAAGGAGTTCTTAAATAGATACCACAATGAGTTTCATTGTAATCATAGAATCATAGAACAATTCAGGTTGGAAAAGACCCTTGGCATCATCGAGTCCAGCCATTGTCCATTGACCCTACACTACAAGGTCACCCCTAAAACATATCACCCAACACCCCATCTAAGTGACACCTAAACACATCCAGGGACGGCGACTCAATCACCTCCCTAGGCAGTCTATTCCAGTGTCTGACCACTGTTTCCATGAAGAATTTCTTCCTAATGTCCAGCCTAAACTTGCCCTGTAGCAACTTGCAACCATTCCCCCTGGTTCTGTCCCTAATTACCTGTGAGAAGAGACCAGCACCAACCTCTCTACAACGTTCTTTCAAGTAATTGTAGAGCATGATGAGATACCCCCTCAGCCTCCTCTTTGTCAAACTGAACAGACGCAGCTCCCTCAAATTCTCCTCATAAGGTCTGTTCTCCAGGTCCTTCACCAGCTTTGTTGCCCTCTTCTGTACTCGCTCCAACACCTTGATATCTCTCTTATACTGAGGTGACCAAAACTGAACACAATACTCAAGGTGTGGCACCAGTGCTGAGTACAGAAGGACAAATATTTATAAAGATCATGATATTATTAGGTATAAAATGCAGTGTGTTAGTGACAATGTACTTCAGGGACAAAGTCAGAATTACACTAAAATGGTACTTGTTTTCACAAAAATTCTTGTGTCTCACAGGTGGGGGAATAAAAAAAGAAAAGAGAAGCAATCAGCAGTCTTACAAAGAGAAAAGAAATTACGACATATTAGTTTCTCATTGATTTATAAGAATATTGATTTAAACAGAGATATGAGAAAAAAGTAGAACAATGCAAAGCAGATAGAAGTTACAGTTTTGTCTCTTTGTTTTTTTTTTTCACAGTACAGTTTTGCCAGGGAGTTTTTAACTGATAAGGGGCTAAGGCCTAATGCTTATCTGTTCTCTCAGAGGGCACATTGAATGGATGAAAGGTTACCTGGAGACGCAACAGTTAATACTAGAACATTTTAAAAAAATAAAACAAAAATCAAAAAATCCCAGCTTTCACACCTGAAGGTTTAGATGCAATTCTATTAGTATTAGAAGGAAATGTAATGTGATGAGCATATTTTCACACACAATTAGTTATATTTACCTATAAAGCTTTTGGTACTAACTTCTAGAAATGGAATACTGGACTGGACAAGCTATGAGTTCGAAACTATCACAATTTTCTTAATTTATGATGATACTTTCGCTACTACCTGAGTTTGAGTTTGCTGTGCTACTTGGAACAGCAATTAAATTATCAGTGACAGAAAACTTTGTGCCGTGTGTGTGTGTGTGTGTGTGTGAGAGAGAGAGAGAGCGAGAGAGAGAGCGAGAGAGAGAGAGAGAGCGAGAGAGAGATTACCCGACTCTACTGACCAGAAACAATTCTTGCTTTCATTTATGAGTCACTTGTTTTATGAGATGTAATTTAGCTAGGCAGTAAGAAATGTTCACCATCCAGCTCACAGCGTTTGCTGCACTGGAAGTGGAACAAGCTGATTCTGCTTACTAGGATGATTACAGTTTGTAGAAAGCCTGTTTCCACATAAGCCATTGATTATTCATGTTTCAGTAAAAAGAAATGGATGAAACAGAGCTTCACAGTTTTAGAAGCGCAAATAGAGCCAAGCGCTATCCACCTACCTGATATGCAAAAAAAAAAGGGACACTTCTGTGACATAGTGGACTTCTACTTCAGACTATGAGACTTCTGCAGGTGATGTCATGGGAAGGAAAATCAGAAAACATATCTCTTTTACACATTGCAGAAATACCAGAAAACAACAAGAAAAAAGGTCCACCATCCACAAATAAAACCTGATTTGTTAGACATACAGAACATATAATAAAAAACACCTTTCTCATGCTACTGTAAATTTTTAGAGACAGAAGGTTTTTGAATAAAACTGACAGAGCATGACAATGCATCTTAGAATAATCTTCTGCTTCAGAAAAAAATCTCACTACAGATGTTGTTTAATGCTATACCATTTTATTCAAGATCTTACTGTAACTCAAAGCAGAGTAGGAATATTTCAAAAAAGTTTCAGTGATAAATAGGCAACCTCACCTGACAATGTAGTTATATTATTCATGAAAGTGGGGAGTTTTACTAAATGTTTAGACTACAATTTACATTTTCTATATCACCATAATGGCTAGGCTTCACGAATGAAGATATGGGAAGGGCTCTACCCACGCTTGCTACAAGCACACTGATGGCTAAAAAGGCCGATGTGGGACAGGCAAGTCTGGTTACAAAAGGCACAGTGGAAAGTCTCCTTAGGCGGTATTGGCAAGGCATGGTTCTTTCTGCGTTGTCTTTTCTCCTTAGACTAATTCTATGTGCATTCTCAATGGAGGCAGCAGCATTGTGGATGGTGTGTCTCCACGTCTCCCGATTGGAGGCCAGAGTGGACCACTGATGGTAGTCAATATGGCCACAACTGAGGTTTTGTTTCAGAGAGTCCTTGTATCTCCTCTTTGGGGCTCCTCTGTTGCAGCAGCCG